>NW_024002835.1:0-1704 GCF_014805625.2 Glossina fuscipes
AACCAGGAAATGTTGTTAAGTGGAGAGTTTTGCATACGCTTTACTTTCTTCATTTTTCTCCATGGCCGATACACCAGGCTTACGGCGATCATATAAGTATAAATTTTGCACAATTGATAAATACTGCTATCTTGCGCTGTTAATATAACTTCAAGTTTGATCAACGCAACTTAATTTCTGGAGTAGCTAGTGGGAATGAAATAAACATTAACTTTCACAAGAAGCTGGGGCTGCGGCACAGTAAGATCATAACATAAAAAAATTGAACCCTTATCTATGGTGCAAGTATGTTATTATGTTAAGCGGTTTGTAGCTATGTACAAGGAAATACATTAATCAAACAACTTCCGCACTTAGTTCAAAATGTATTCACTTATTGTAGACAAAGCCAATAAAATCTGAAATAAGTGTAGTAAGTTTCTTTGTACGTAGTCGATATTATTCAAAGTAGATTCAAATTCGCTTAGATTTCAGATTAGTTTTGGATTCATCGTCGGTAGTCTAACCAATTCTGACCAATTTTGACCAATTTTTCGTATATTATGAGCTGTTTAATCCCCTTCAGAGATGCTTGCAGAAATTTAAATGATGTCTATTACTTAATCTCAATACCAAATGTCTATCAAAACAGTTTCGCTCAATACGCGCGATGTGCCTATGTCGTATTTAAAGTAACTTTTAACCTTAGCATCTCATTATGATTCGAAAATTGTTTGGAGTGGTTTACTGTATCGGTTGCCAAGCTTTTTATGGCTTACGGGTACACTTGCCATTTGGTTCTATACTGGTTGTGGGTGTGGCTCTGCTCTAGTTGTGTACGTGCTCCTTCTTTTTTGTTTTTTTATTTATTTAAATATGATCTATTATATAATAATTTTTTCCTCCCTTATTTCTTATCTACTTTGTACTAGTTTTTAATATTAATTAGTATAAGATTTACTTTTAAGAGTCAATTGAATTCGGCTGTGAATTTGTTTTGGTTAAGTTCGATGCGTAAGTAAGTAAAATAAAATAAATAAAATACATACATAATAATTTTAAAGTTTACAGTTTCTCACCAAACCTATATGTTTCTCAAAACTTAATATTATTGGCAACGATTTATCATGTTGCGTGGATCATACTTCATATATTAAACAATAGAGTGTAATATGAACCGAAAAAATTCAAAATGTTTGCACGAATATAATTTTTTAGTACTGACATTATAATTGCACGTTTACCTGTCCAAGTGTTTCATAAGAAATGTAGGAACACAATTAAAAAAAATTATATCTCACAAAATCAAGTAAACAATACACACATGGACGCAAACAACTTACAAAAAACAAAGCACAAAATTCAGTGGCTTTGTTTGTATCATCACTAGGAACTGTAGCCATAACACATGTGTAATACATTTTTGATGATGATATTCAAAGTTCGCCATGAAGTAAATTATATTTATTCATTTATTTATTTATATCCAAATGATATTTATCCGCAGTGAAGATATAGCCGAACTAAACAAGACAACGGTCAAAGTTACGCTTAAAGTATGATTTTTTAATTAAAAAGCCCTGTTAACAAGGATATCTATAGTCGATGTGACTTTGAAAATATGCAAAAGGTGGACAACCCATCAGAGTAAATGTAACAAATCTATTATCGACCATATAGTTAAATAAAACATAGGGAAAACATAGACATGAGTACTAAAACAAT
>NW_024002837.1:0-1231 GCF_014805625.2 Glossina fuscipes
TAATAAAGACTCAAACGAACCTTTAAATATTGAGTGGTATCACTACAGCAGTGTTTATAACCACTATATTTTAATTTGTCGGTTACACATTTTTTTATCCCCTTAACTTTTTTCACTTCTTTTTCTTTATTGTTCCCATTGTTGATTCTATGCTTACGCATACGCTTTGGCTTTTAAATCTGCAAACTTTGTCACGATTCTCCCGGCATTCTCGTCCTTCATCAGGCCTAATACTTTTTTGTTATTAGGAATTATGTTATGTATGTTGCCGGGTAGGTAATCTAATGTGTCAAATTTATTAGGATTATTTTTAATAATGTCATATATATTACCATCAGACGCTAATACAAATGAATCTGTATCCATATATATAATCTTTATTGTTTCGCTCTGGTTAAGTAAAAAGTTATAATAAAAATCATACATCAACCACTTAGAGAGTTCTAACACAGTTACTCCCACATATATCTGTTAATCGTGAATAATTTTCAATTTATTTAGCTCATCTCCATATAACCCATTATCGAATAATTCGATGCCCTTGAAGTTAGGTTTGGCTATGAGAGCTCTATACCCTTCAGAATTCCTTCTGTTTTCATAACTATTTACTAAGCGAACGTCTCGGCGATTTTCAACATTTTCCATGGTTTTCCCATACACAGCATTATTCATTAGCTTATAGAAGTTCTTCTCAAATTCATTGTTGGCAACTTTTCTTCTATTGGTGTTTAAACTAATGTAGGGCTCTAATCAAGCCCTTTGAGTAAATTTTAGTATTCTGTGAATGCATTTTAATTGCAACCCATGTTGCAAGCAGAGGAGCACATTTTTTAAATGAATCTTATAATTCATTTTATGAGCTAAATCTGCTATGAGTTTTTTATACTTGCCAGTAGGAGGAATTTTATTGTCTGCACAGAAAGGTAGGCAATCATGTTGATCATAAATATCAGACGGATAATATAGGTCAACTTCCAAAATGTAACCACTACTTCCCTCGATATCAATGGAGTAAATATCAAAATCTTTTACCCCACTTTCACTTAAAAATTGGAAGTTTGCATATGGAAGTTTTTGAGACATGGCCCATCCATACAAATTGTTTGCATCCATATAGACCAAATAATTTTCAGACTTGCTTTCATTATAATTTTCATTAAACTTACTATTTGACTCGGACAACCTTTGGGTGCATTGAGTAATACCACCTCGTAAACTAGTTTCTAAAAAC
>NW_024002837.1:1241-8006 GCF_014805625.2 Glossina fuscipes
TGGCATCCCAAGAAAGAGATGGTGCTGTAACATAATTGCAAGGATCTAGCTTATATATTTCTAAACATAAGATCCTGAAATTCTCGAAAACATCGGTTAGTATTAATACATCGCTTTCGATATATAGAACCATATAATCTTTAAGGGTCTGACATTTGAATGCGTCCACACCGTCCGCGCGAAATTGTAGTCAGCCTCACTACATTCTCGATCGGACAAATAATTATAGAAGCACTCTCGGCTTGGTAAAATTGGATCATTAAGCTTCTTAATATCACTTAATCGTACGGAAAGACACCCTTACGACTCATTAACGCAGATTTTTCCGGATTCTTAAATGCTTTCTTTAACACTTTAAACTGACTGGGCTGCAAATATTTGGCCAATTTCTCTAAACTAGAGTTTAAGAATCGATTAGAACCCACAAAATTCATTAAATATGTTATCTTATTCGCTTCCATTAGTCTCTTCGTAATTGATATATACAATTCTTTGTTACAAGGTATAACCGACAAATCAGACCCTAACTGCGTGATAAAGAATTTTGAATTTGGTTACTGTTCCCGCTGATGGAAATACACTTTTCACTTTGGTGCAACCTTCCTTATGGCGGGTTCCAGTCATGGCGTAAAACGTTTAACACAAATCACAAAACTGTCCTGATATATGGCTTCGCGTGTATTGAGTTTTTACCAATCTCTGCCTGTTGGTAATAAGACAATAATGATATTGCTTAGTCGTTTCGTTATAAACAGTTAGCAAGTTGATATGCAAACTTTTTGGTTCCTTTGTGGCTCTTGCCGGAGCAACCACTTTCCATGCACCTTTGGAACGTAGCAATTCATATGTATTTATGCTGAAGTCTTTGTTATTCTGCTCAAACCGATTGATGTCGCAGTTGGTTATAGGAAATTTTAATCCAGAAAAGTCAATCCGAATATTTCGAAATTTAATGACTATCTCGCGAATACTTCCGATTTTATAATAGCTCGTGTGAGCTAGTCTGCGCAATTCTTCTCGCAACGGTTTGTCGAACTTGTAAGCGATAGCCGCTAATAAGCACCATTTAAAACATTAGACATCAGCATTTTTCACATTAATTGGAGCCTTTTTAGTGGATATACTAATTGAAAGTGGTACATGTGAACCCACAGGAATGGACTCCAACTTGCAAATAGTTAATTCACAGAATTTAAATTCTGCTATCGCCCAACCGCTATCGCGTTCCTGGTATTCTTCAGCTGCTCTTTTAAGCTCAATACAAAGCTCGTCAATCTTATCGGCAACTTCACCGTTTTCTCGTGCAGCAAAGAATTTCGTTGAGAAGTGTTTTAGTGTCATCACCATTTCGGTTTCGTACCCTTCACGAAATCTCCAAAAAGCCTCAAATTTACAGAGCCAAATTCATCTAATTTGATTTGAATTTGCTCGGGTATAAATGTGTGGATATCATCTAAAAATTTGTTTATTACAATCTCATCCCTCGAGTTGCTGACGATTTTATATTGAATCACATTTTCCGATGTCGGCGGAGATGTGATGAACACATTTTCTTTTATAAGCATAGCTGCCTTCTCTTTGTGCTTGTTGGTCCTCAAATGGTTTTTGTACTTTGTCTGCATCATAAAAACTAGGCAGGGCTCGCAGTACACCTCACTGGGAGGGATTTTCTTCTTGGTGCTAGTTTTAAACATTTGTTTACGCTTACCGGCGTTGCTTGTGGACGGACCGTCGTTCATACTGGAAGTAGGAGGATGAATTTCTTTAAATGCTGTTTCACAGCCTGCTACGAACTCTTTGCATAAATGGGTATGGAACAACTCGTGTTCGGTTACAATCGCAGCACAGAAATTACACCTTGTTCGCCGGTCGCCAATTTTTCCTTCGTTCAAGGAATCAGCTTGCCGTAAACCTAGCTGACAAGCTCTTGTAAATTCTGAGCAGTAATAGTCCAGTAAATTCTCAACTGTCTCACGGCAAAAAGTGCACTTATATGTGTTAGGTTCCATTTTAATTTTTTCAATTTTTTATTTAAAGTAGTTAACTCACTAATCGATTTGGTGGTTTTAGTATTTTTGAAAATAACTAAAGAGAAAACTCTGCTTATATAAGATAGAAATGTTGGTGAACTTACCTTCAAGCGTTATCTGTAAAATTCCATCTGTATGTTATTTTTCTCTCTAAATACTTTTAACTGTGCTCATAAATACCGTTTGACCTTTTTTTATCATTTATAATGCACCATAATACTAGTTCTTTTTCCGTTCTCAGCGGGGTATTTATACGAATGGAAATAGTGATAATATAAAATAGAATTGAGGAAGGATCATGAGACGTGTAAGTGTTCTGAAATGCGATATGGTGAAACAGTCGCATCGCCCAGAGTGCACTTTATTTTTTTTTTCGTGGAAATTTGTGTAGACATGTGTATGCCCCACCGTGTCCCTTTTTTTATATTTTTTTTTTATCAGAATTATAAATAATGTATGTCCTTGAAGGAATCCTTTTTCGTTTGGTCATGAAGATGTATATAATTGAGGCAAAATATATGAAAAAAAATTGTTTGTGAGCGTAATATGAGGGAGTGTAATTGAAAAGCAACGCATGTGATGAAATGCGATCGTTCGCGTTGGAAGGAATAACCCGTGTTGTGAGGGAAAATAGAGTTTGATGTGGAATGTTTAGTAGGTGTGAAGGATTGTGTGTGTGTGTTTTTTTTTTTTTTTTTTTTTTGTTTTGCTCTGTGAGCTGGAGGTAGAAAATCTTCGAAAGATACTGCTGGGTCTTAGTAGCAGCATGCACGATTCGCCATCCCTGGCGCATACGTACTAAAAACTACCCGCCACACACACTTCGTCTACCACTCTCCCCCGCGGGACCACCGTAAGGTATTACTTCGCGGGGGCTGGTTGTCGCTAGCACGCTCCTGATGTTGGGACCTCAGTGGAATGCACTATCGCCTTCCACTCCCTCTACTCTCCACCCGTTGTCTCTCCAAACGTCGCAACTCCACGAGCGTATTGCTGGCGAATGCGTCTACGGTGTTCCAGGCTGCTGCACTGCCAACCATTGCGCTTGTTATCTCGTTAGGTGGCACTTGAGGCCGTCCATTCTCGAACCTGCTGCAGTAGGACATTACGTGTTCTGCGTCCTCCTCTATATCCTCGCATACCGGGCAGTTAGGCGAACTGTCGTGCCCGAATCTGTGTAGATATTTCCGGAAACAGCCATGGCCAGTCAGAAGCTGGGTTAAGTAATAGTTTACTTCTCCATGCCGTCTGTCAACCCAACGTCTTATGTTAGGGATAAGAACGAACGTCCATCTTCCTTTGGTCGTTCTTTCCCACCTTGACTGCCAAATCCTTAACGAGGCCATCCGCTCCTCGCATCTTATAACGTGTGAGGAGAGCTCGTTGCCGCGACGCCGTTTGTAGATGCGGCTCATCTCATCGGCCAGAATGTCGACTGGCAGAGTGCCAGCTAGCACTAGCGCTGCCTCTTCCGACACGGTACGGAATGCGCAAGTCTGCTTCAGGGCGCTAAGGCGATATATCGCCGCCAATTTTCGGAGTGCCGCTTTTACAGTCAATGCACCCGCCCATACTGGGCTCGTATACGTGGCTATGACCTTTCTTCTAGCTGCTTTCAGACCCCCCACGTTTGGCATAATTTTTGCCAATGCCGTCTGGATGGTTGCCGCTTTCTTCGCCACGTAGTCGATGTGCCGCCTGAAGTTGAGGCGGTGATCAATTATCACTCCCAGGTATTTGAGCGCGGGGACTGACTGCACAATGTGGTCCCCGATTCTTATCTCGCACGCCTCTAGCTTCTTCCGGCTGCTCACAAGCACGACTTCCGTTTTGTGTTCAGCCAGCTCTAGGCCCACCTTATTTAGCCACCCTTTAATACGTATGATTGCCTCGGTAGCTTTCGCTTCTATATCGGCAATATGCTTTGCGACCACCACTATCGCAACATCATCGGCGAATCCAATACTCGTTGTGCCGGTGGGCAGCTCCAACCTCAGGACATCGTCGTACATGCTGTTCCACAAAAGAGGGCCAAGAACTGACCCTTGTGGGACGCCTGCTGATATTTTATACTGTTCTGTGCCGTTGTCGCTTTCATACACCAACGTACGGTTCGACAAGTAACTCGTTATGGTGTCCAATAGATACCTTGGGACCCGCGTTCTTATAAGAGCCCTGCGGACAGCTCCCCAATCCGCCGAGTTAAAAGCGTTTTTAACGTCCAGTGTAATCAGGGCACAGTATTTCTTGTCGCCCCCTTTCCACCTATCCCCGGCTATGGCGTCGGACGCCAGCCTCACTATGTGATTTATGGCGTCTATTGTCGACCGCGCCCTTCTGAAGCCGTGCTGGTTATTAGATAAGGCACCGTTTTCTTCAGCTACTCTCAGCAGACGCTCGTACACTACTGACTCTAGCAGCTTGCCCATCGTATCCAGGAGACAGATAGGCCTGTACGACGACGGGTCAGCCGGCGGCTTGTTATCTTTCGGGATCATCACCAGTCTCTGCACTTTCCATTTTTCCGGGAAGACTCTTCCTGTGAGGCACTGTTGCATAAGCTGGGCAAATATCTCAGGCCTTACCCTAATCGCCGCCTTCAGGGCTTTATTAGGGATTCCATCCGGACCTGGGGCCTTTTTGTCGCCAATTCTTTTGCCGGCCGCAAGCACGTCCTCCGTGGTAACAACAGGGGGTGGCTCCTGCTCCCTTCCGAAGAAGTCCACCGCTAAGTACGGCAGCTTATGTGGGAAAAGTGTTGTCACAATTCTACTCAGTGTGTGTGTGTGTGTGTGAGAGAGTGTGTGTGTGTGTATGTGTGTGAGAGAGAGAGTGTGTGTGTGTGTGTGTGTGTCTACTACTATGCGGTAATGCGGGATTATCAGGAGAAAAAAAGGAGGTCCTTTTTGTTGCGAGCCAAAATTCGCGCCTATGTTCCCCCATATATATACTACTTTTGTATGACAGGTAGACTATCATCACAGACTGTGATTACATACTGCTCTAAGTGTGTTGTTCCGAGTCGACACTTTTCAAACCACGGAAAAGTTTTTTTAACCTTGTCAAAATTTAAACTGTGTATCAGTTATTTGGTGAGCTGAGTTCAAACAGATATTAACGTTTTCTATATATGTAGACGACAAGGCATCACATTTGTGTGAAGAGTTTATGTTACCTGATTTAGTAACGACGGATAAACCAAATGTTTTGCAGAAATCTATTCTGGTACTATTAGGAATTCAATATCTCTAACTACTCCTTCCACTCACTTGCCCCCGTTAGAGGTGTTTTAGTTCCGTTAGCGGTTCTTACATGTTGATTCCGTAATTTTTCAATTTTGTTAGAAAAAATTTTCTATTCCTGCTCCACAACATTTAACACTAGCTCCAGGATCTGAGAAGGCTATTACTTCGACATTATCCATCTTCGTTTTGGCAAATAATCTCTTGTCATGTTCTTGAGTGATAATTCCAAATATCATATACTTTTGAAAGTTCTTATAGATTTTACTTTTTTGTCGGAGTTTAAGAATTTTCTTATATCTTCTAGTAAGTATTCGCCTTTTGCTGATTTCAGGATTGAAAATATTTCGATGTTTCTACTGATAGTCTAAAATGCGTTGACTTGAACTTGAAGTAGCCTGTTCATCAGGTGTTTGACTTAAGTCGCCTACTCTTTGTACAACTTTTGTTGCAGTTGATCTAGGTGTAATATCTTCTGGTAAGAGTTTTCGGAATGCCCCGGTTGTCTGGCATTTCCTGGTGGTAAAAATGTATAAAAACTTTCACGCAAAACAAATCATACTATGAAATGTGCACCTACAGTGATTTTATCTGGATGCTTCAGTGGGATTTTTAAAGAGAAAATCTCCAAGCATAACTCAGACACTGCTTGGGCTTAAGCGGGTGATTGACAAAAGGGTCTATTCATAGTTGTGTTAGACGTGACTGTGGATAATTGAACGTGATTCGGGTTTACTGCTGACTGTATAGTTGGCGTGCCTGTTTGTGGTGTTCCTCGTTTCCCTACAACTGAATGGTGGAATAGGTGTCAATCCACATTAGTTTTGCCTTTATTATGTGTGTTAACTTGCCCTTTGTCGATTTTATCATATTTATTAACACTATCAGTTTGGCAACTCTGCGCGTGTCTTGTAGTCGCGTTTTTATTCTGTCAACAAATATATCAATTTTTTTAGTTGTATTTCTTAACTTTTTGCTTTATTCGTGTTTAAATTTAAAATTCTCTTAAAGAATAAAGTGTGAATGTATTGTATATGAATTTATTAACCATTTATGTGAAAAAATCATTTTGGTTTATTGCAAGCAACAATTGAGCTCTTGGTAAAAGTCTCTCTTTTTGCCTTTTAATCTGTGTTTACAGTTTCCGTTAGTTTTCGCTCTATATTTACAGTGGGCAGGGAAGTGAGAAATTTGCTTTAATTTTCCTGAAAATTTGTGCCGTGGAAAAATTATTATTTTTTTTTTTTTGTTTTTCATTTTCGTTTTTTTTTCCTTCTTAAGCTACTTTTTTTTGTTTTCAATGGACATGGATTGTTTATTTACTCCATGTCGTGCGAAAACTGGCCCTGAATCTGAACGATACATTTCTTGCTGGTTGTGTGATCGTTTTGGACATGCAAAGTGTGCTGGTATTACCGGCCGTGCGGCTGATGCAGTCCTTGACCCTTCTAAAGGTTTACGATGGGCATGTCCTGACTGTAGAAAGCGGGACA
>NW_024002838.1:0-192 GCF_014805625.2 Glossina fuscipes
ATTTTTTTAGCTGAATATGCTAGAATTTTATTTATAAGAATATTATTTTGTATTTTATTTTTAGGTAGAGATGTTTTTTCATTAATATTTTATTTAAAGTTAACTTTTATTTCTTTTTTGTTTATTTGAGTTCGAGGAACATTACCTCGTTTTCGATATGATAAATTAATATATTTAGCATGAAAAAGATTT
>NW_024002838.1:202-3776 GCF_014805625.2 Glossina fuscipes
TCTTATAGATTTAGAAATGGAAAAATTCGAGAATTTTTTTTATTATTTATACATTGATTTCCATTAAATTTACTTATTATAAAAAGAGATATGTGTATATTATGATTATAATTAAATAGTTTATAAAAACATTGATTTGTGGTGTCAAAAATAAGGTAATCCTTTTTAATTCATTAAAAATTTATCAATTTGTGTTATTAGATTTATTACTCTTTTATTTATTAGAGTAAGATTATTTATTTTAGGAATAAATTTTATTATAAATGATTATAGACTATTTATTGAGTGAGAGGTAATTTCTTTGAATTCAATAAGAATTGTGATAACTTTTTTATTTGATTGAATGAGCTTAATTTTTATATCATTTGTTTTATTAATTTCTTCTTTAGTAATTTATTATAGAAAAGAGTATATAATAATAGATTGAAAAATTAATCGTTTTATTATATTAGTTTTAATGTTTGTTTTTTCAATAATATTATTAATTATTAGTCCAAATTTAATTAGAATTTTATTAGGTTGAGATGGCTTAGGATTAGTATCTTATTGTTTAGTAATTTATTTTCAAAACATTAAATCATTTAATGCAGGTATATTAACTGCTTTATCTAATCGAATTGGAGATGTGGCTTTATTAATAAGAATTGCTTGAATGTTAAATTATGGGGGATGAAATTATTATTTTTATTTAGATGTTATGAAGAATGATTATAATATAATATTAATCGGGGGTTTAGTAATATTAGCGGCAATAACTAAAAGAGCTCAAATTCCATTTTCATCTTGATTACCTGCAGCTATAGCTGCTCCGACCCCGGTTTCAGCTTTAGTACATTCTTCTACATTAGTAACTGCAGGAGTTTATTTATTAATTCGGTTTAATGTAATTTTAGTAGGAAATTGGTTAAGAAGATTATTGTTATTGTTATCTGGATTAACTATATTTATAGCAGGTTTAGGGGCTAATTATGAATTTGATTTAAAAAAAAATTATTGCATTATCTACTTTAAGTCAGTTAGGGTTAATAATAAGAATTTTAGCTATAGGCTATATAAAGTTAGCATTTTTTCATTTATTGACTCATGCTTTATTTAAGGCTTTATTATTTATATGTGCAGGGGCTATTATTCATAATATAAATAATAATCAAGATATTCGTTTAATAGGGAGATTAAGAAATTTTATACCACTCACTTCTTCTTGTTTTAATATTGCTAATTTAGCTTTATGTGGAATACCTTTTTTAGCAGGGTTTTATTCTAAAGATATAATTTTAGAGATAGTATCTTTATCAATAGTAAATTATTTTTCTTTTTTTCTTTTCTTTTTTTCTACAGGATTGACTGTTTCTTATTCTTTTCGATTAGTATATTATTCAATAACTAGAGAATTAAATTTTTTTTCAGTAAATTATTTAAATGATGAGGGGTTAATTATATTAAAAAGAATAATAGGGTTATTATTTATAAGAATTGTAGGAGGAAGAATATTAAGTTGAATAATTTTTCCTAGACCTTTAATAGTATTATTGCCTTTATATTTAAAATTATTAACTTTATTTGTGTGTTTTATAGGAGGTTTCATTGGGTATTTAATTTCTAATGTGACTTTATTTTTTTTTAATAAGTCTATATTTTTATATAAAACTTCTTATTTTTTAGGTAGAATATGATTCATACCTTATATTTCTACTTATGGGATTATTAATAATTATTTATTTACAGGTAAAATAGTTTTAAAATCATTTGATCAAGGTTGATCAGAGTTTTTAGGAGGGCAAAATTTATATAGAAATTTAGTTAATTTATCTCAAGTTAATCAGTTAACACAAAATAATAATTTAAAAATTTATTTATTAAGTTTTGTTTTATGAGTAATTGTTATTTATATGTTAATATTATTTGCTTAATTCAAATAGCTTATAAAGAGTGTAACATTGAAGATGTTAAGGAGATAATTTATCTTTGAATATTATTGAATTAATTTTAGTAATAAGAAATTTACATAAACTATTATGAATAGATTTATATTTATTAAAATTATTATTTAGATTAAAAATAAATAAATTATTGAATTAAATTTAGTAATTTATAAAAATTACCTTTTATTTTTACAATGAAAGTGTAATGTTTTATTTTAAACTATATAAATAAAGAAGTATAAATGGAGTTTAACCATTAAAAGTTAAAAGTTAGCAGCTTTTACTTGAACTTCATACTTCTTTAACTGGAGATTATCTCATTTTTATCATTAACAGTGATATACCTCTATTTGGTTTCAATTAAAGAATAAGGGTAATTTACCTAAGATTAGGTCGAAACTAATTGCAATATATCGCTTCATATTCAAGGTAGATTGATTAATCAATATTTTCTAAGTGCAAGTTAGATGTTAATTTAACTACAACCTTTATTTAGATCAATTTAATATTCCTTGATTTCATTCATGGTATAGTCCTAATAATAAAATAATAATAAAAATAATAGATGATACAGTTCAGTAAATTAGATTTGAAGTTTTTATAATAATGATAATAGGTAAAATTAAAGCAATTTCTACGTCAAAAATTAAGAAAATGATAGTAATTAGAAAAAATCGCAAAGAAAAAGGAATACGTGAAGATGATTTTGGATCAAATCCACATTCAAAAGGAGAACTTTTTTCTCGGTCAACTAATGTTTTTTTTGATAAAATTGAAGAAATTAATATAACAATAATTGAAATTATTAAGAGTATTCATCTTATTAGTATAACAGAGTAAATTATCTATACTAATTTATAGACCTTATGATTGGAAGTCATATATACTAATATACTATATAGATTAATTAAATTAATTTAATTGTTATTAACCTCCTCATCAATAAATGGATACATATAAAAATAATCAAACAATATCGACAAAGTGTCAATATCATGCTGCTGCTTCAAAACCAAAGTGATGATTTTTTGAAAAATGATTATTTATATGACGAAGTAAACAAACTAAAAGAAAAGTAGTTCCAATTAATACATGAATTCCATGGAATCCTGTAGCTATAAAAAATGTAGCTCCATAAACAGAGTCTGCAATTGTAAAAGGAGCTTCTATGTATTCATAAGCTTGGAGTATAGTAAAATAAATCCCTAGTAATACTGTAAAAAATAAACCTTGGGTAGCTTGGGAATGATTTCTTTCTATTAAACTATGATGAGCTCAAGTAACAGTAATCCCTGATGTTAATAAAATAATAGTATTTAATAAGGGAATTTGGAAAGGATTAAAAGGTATGATTCCTAAAGGTGGTCATATTGCTCCAATTTCGATAGAAGGAGATAAACTACTATGAAAAAATGCTCAAAAAAAAGAAACAAAAAAAAGGATTTCTGATAAAATAAATAAAATTATTCCTCATCGTAATCCAATAGTAACTATAAAAGTGTGTAATCCTTGGTATGTACCTTCTCGGGAAACATCTCGTCATCATTGAATTACTGTTAAAATTTTAATTAAATTACCTAAAATAAATAGAGATATATTGTATTGGTGAAATCATTTTACTAACCCAGAAACTGTTGTTATGGCTCCAATAG
>NW_024002839.1:0-5526 GCF_014805625.2 Glossina fuscipes
AAATAACTACAGTCGCAATGATCTCTCATGGGGCAACGTTCAAAGGGCCTCAAAACGAACAAATACGGCTGACAGCGAAGAAGAAAGTTCCACTAATGCAAGTGGAGATTTCGAACGTTTGCTTTTTGACGTCGGCTTTTTGACTCTTGAAAACCAAGAAAGTCATCGCTAATATCCGCGGGTATGCGCTTCCCGATCACATTGCTAATGCTCCTTTTCACATCATTTTTAAAAGGCTTTCGCGACAAATTTCTGCCCCTAATCATTGTCGGCATCTTGAATATTCCGTCATCAATTGCACTAGAATTTGTTTTCTTTTGTTCATCTTTTTTACCAATCGAAGATTCTTTGTGCATTGTTTTGGCTTGATTGATTGGCTTATCTAGCACAATTTGAGTGATCCTACTGCTTGGTTTCAAAGGAGCAGGAACTTTAGAGTTGTTCTCAACCATTTTTTTTGCTGCCATGGGCTTAAAATTCTTCAGCTTCATATCTTTGGTTGAATCGATCGGCGGAATTATAAGAGGAGCTATATTTTCATCAAATCCGCAAAAATCTTCAAGGGCGGTATATTCTGGATCATTATATCTGCACTGGGTAGTTTCAACACGGCGAGATTGGTTGACGCTAAGGGGTTTAGTATTAACTGCCAATTGCCCGCTAGACTTATGCTTGCTGCGTAACAAAGGATTGGATGTCGCCAGTTTTGTTTTACTTTGCAACCATGGGTGTTGTAAAATTTGCTTCAGGGTCGGCCTCTTTGCGATATCCTTCTGTAGGCACCTTAAGATAAGATTTCTTAATTCCAAACTAGCCTGTTCCCACCGATGAGCGTGGGTGAAAATTTCATCATCAAGAATACGCTGTTTTAGCGTCATCATGTTCACATGCCGATCGGCACGTCCATGACGGAACGGCGTGTGCCCCATAAAAATTGAATACAACGTGGCTCCTAAGCACCAAATGTCAAACGATGCCGAATAAGTTGCATATTCAGGATGCTGCAAAGCTTCGGGCGGTGCATAATCAATTGTATAGCGAGGCACGTCGTTCCATTTATTCCTTTTACTATTATAACTGAGAATGTGATGAAAAATATGTAGTAAATATTTTATATTAAGCAAAAGGAATCAAGTTTGCGCTACACTTACCTAGCAGCACCAAAATCAACAAGTTTTATTTGATCCATGCCGTCGTCAGCAAAAATAATATTCTCCATTTTCAGGTCCCCATGTATATAACGCTTTTCGTGTATATGCTTCACAGCATCGATTAATTGCTTAAATATATTACAGCACTTTAATTCATCAAAACTGTACTCGTGATTTGCAATTCGCTCTGCTACTTCGTAGCCTGGAACATATTCTTGTACAATCCAAATATCAGAACCTTTGCGATATGTAGCCACATATTGAGCGATTGACTTGTGGCCGTCTTGGCCGCATGAAATTAAGGCGTCTACTTCAGAGGGCCGATATTTTGCTTCCGGGATGACTTTGACAACATAGGTCTGATTATTATAAATAGTTGTGTAGCACTTTCCAAATGATCCAGCGTTAATTAGTCTTTTAAGAAGAAGCGTTTCTGGTACTGAAGGAGGATCCTAGAAAGAAATTAAATTCGATATTGAAAGGAAAATGTCGTAACAGTTGCTTTGCGTAGACACGCTTACCGTAACCGGTTCATTAAGATATTCAACCTGAAATGCGGCAACGTTTTTGGTAGATAATCTTCTGCGTAAATGTTGAGGCGCTACATATGAATAACTTCTAAATAAACGATGTGTGTTGACAGGAACTGGAGCCGGCGAATCAATAACAGGCTGCTTTGTAAATTCTTCGCTGAAATTCTGTGTATCCTCATCCCCATTTAATGTTGGCTTAAAAGGTGCCTTTCGCCTTTTGCTTTTCAATTCATTCCAATTAATGCCACGAAAGAATGGATGATTTTTGATATCCTCGGCACTTTTTTTATTACCACCCAATCGCTTCTTGGGATCCTTGTGTAACATCTTGAGTAAAAAATCTTTTACGGTTTCACCCAATGTAGGTGGAAGTACAGGATCCACATTTTGAATTCGTCGTAATATATCACTTTCAGAATTCTGTTGTCCAACTACAGTAAACGGCGAAGCCCCAGTTAATAATTCGTAAGTAAGCACTCCAACTGACCACCAATCCACAGCAAGATCGTGGCTACCAGGGCCAGGTCGTAATATTTCCGGAGCCAAATATTCCAGAGTACCGCAAAAACTGTGCGCCCTATGATCAGACTCTGACGAAAATATCTTCGATAATCCAAAATCTGCTAACACAATGTGCCCCTGATCATCCAGCAAAATGTTTTCTAACTTTACGTCTCGATAGATTATGTCCAGCTTGTGCAGGTGCTCCAGAGCCAAAACCACTTCGGCTATATAAATTTTAACAGTTGCTTCCGAGAAATGTCCCGCTTTATGAAGATGTGTAAATAAGTCACCACCACTAACGTAATCTTTAAATAGAATTTAATTTTGAATTAATTTTAAATAAGAAAAATATTAAACACTTACCTAAAACTAAATAGAGTTTCGATTCCGTTTGAAAAGCATAATGTAAGCTTACGAGGAACGGACTTTGTTGTATAGCTTCGAGCACCTATTTTACGAGGAAAACAAAAAAACTTTCAATTAAAGTTCTTTTAACACCTTAAGGTTTATTTAAGAGACATAACTCCAAAGCCCGTCTAAAATTTGAAAACTTTGGACGTATGAAGTGCTATTTTGAACTGAAATAGTAGTTAGTAGAACAATTTTGAAGTAAATTTAACCTGATTTTGTATTCGATACCACCGACACAAATATACAAATTTCTTATCCAAAAAGTGATCACAGCTTAGCTAATATTCTATGCAAAAGAAATCTTCCATGCAAAAAACATTTAATAGATATTTAAAAATCTTAAGAAATAACTTCACTTTATAAACGACAAGCAAGCGAACAAAAACTATTCAAAAGAATCACCAGGACAGATTGTGGCCACTATCAAAATAAACGTATATTACAATACAAAACAACGGCCTTTCATCCACAGGCCTGCTCCAAGTAAACTGAACACGATAACTTTCCTTTCGAAAGAAAAGTTAACCGTTTTCTTTTAACTTTTTCATATTGCCAAGTTATGATCAGGAAAGGTCACTTAAAAGGACAATCGCAGGAGAACGCTATGTTAAATCGATTTAATGCTAAACAAGATGGTATGATTTGTCGAAAGCAAATATGACCGACCTTCCGTAGTGGTCGGATGGTGTTGCAGCTACAGCAAGGAAAAAGAAGGAACAATATTTAAGTAAGTTCGACTTTTAGAGCGGGAACATCTGTCGTTGCGGCGTTGTTTCAGAATTCCTCTTCGAACTGCTGACAATATTTATTTTTAACTAGAATTAAAACCATTTAAGCCAGTGGAAAACTATATTTGCTGTATGATAAGTCATCGTGAATATCTACTCCTTCAAGCTAGGGTACGAAAATAGGATCTATCTCTCTCTTTTTATTGAAATCTTTCACCTGAACTCAAGGACTGTTCCTTGAGGTAGGTGAGATACTCTTCTACAAATACATTTCGAAGGTTTATATGATTCGAGAGCAAGCAGAGCCAAGGATATTAATTTTTGGAAAGATATATGCCGTTGACAATGCATATCTCTTTGAATATGTGTTGCGGAGCTAATTGTAAAAAACTGTAATTCCCCATCACAACTTTTGCGATTGTGAGAGCGAGAATACAAAAATATT
Source organism: Glossina fuscipes (assembly GCF_014805625.2). Lineage (NCBI taxonomy): Eukaryota > Metazoa > Arthropoda > Insecta > Diptera > Glossinidae > Glossina > Glossina fuscipes. The sequence continues at coordinate 3,773 of NW_024002839.1, forward strand.
GATCAGCACTGAGAATACAAAAACTTGATCGCATGCAAAACGTCACGATTTAAGTCAAAGATGAGCTTCTTTTCCTATATATGTCCCTGCTACACAAGTTTAATATCACTCTACTATATCCCACTATCTTTCACCTGAATATCGGTACCACGTTGCTTTTTTTACGTTTTTAGCAAGTTTTGGTGAGATTTTTTATACGCTACATGACTTATTTATTACTTCTTTGCAAGCGAAATGTACCCAATAAACGGGATGCACAATACAAATACAAACACAACACACAACCAAATGTAGGTAAAGTAAAACCGGTCAGGAGGTTTGTGTTTTTTATATTCGGTTATACCGCTTTTTTCAAGTACGATTGACGCACATATCTACACTTTAAATACGCTTCACCTAGAACTATGAACATAAGTACGTGGAGGAAATTTGATTCACTGTTGGCGTGTAACAATCGTTCCTCCTCGGCTGTAGCCGCGCATAAATATTAATTTAATATGAACATACATCAAATTTTAATAATTTCTCTCTCTTTCTGAAACTATTAGCTATTGTACTTAACCTTTTGCCGCGAAGAAGTCAAAGCAAAACAAAAATCAAAGAGAAAATCTTTGGACTGGTGAGTTTAGTTTATTATGAAGTCTTTATCATAGCGTGATCCGCCCACAATAATCTACCTGACGACCTTACACAATTTTTAAAAGAAATTTTATGCGTATTGTGAGCAACGCCCTTAGAATTTATAAGGAGTGATGCAACATTTTTTAGAAATTTCGCAAAGGCCCACTGATTGTGGTAAGCCACGTTTTTCACACCTTTTCTTTCTTATATTCACTGCTATCGAATACTTATCTCTATATAGGTCCATATATTTTACTTTTATATGCCCAAATCAATGCAAAATTTCAAGCACATCGTTTGTCCCTTATTGTTTTAGGGGAGGCAATTTCAACTTACATTTTCACCTTCTCACCAGAACGACTTGTCAGAATAAAATGTGGTAAATAAGTAGTGGTCGAAAAAGTGGTCCGGCCCAAGCCTTATTCCTTGGGCCAGAGCGCATCAGTGTACCAAATCTCATTAGGATATTTAAAAAATTTCAGTCTGCAACTGACCACAAGAAAATAAGATGGATAGAGAGGTAGAAACGCTTAGATATATTACGAGAGTGATTCTGAATCGATCGGCGTAACAAAAGGTGGGTCTTTCAAGTCCTTCTGGATGTTGCATACATCCGCATAAACTTTATATATCCTTGCACTATGAGAAATGTAGAGTATAATAAAAACCGGTCAAATACAATATGTACATTTATACGAATGTTCATTGCAATTGCATGGTCCGAGAGAAAAAGTGTTATTGTACGGCTACATACTTATCGGAAGCTCAAATTTACTTACGTGACGTTCGGTTGTCGTATGCTCTGCTGTTTTTTTCCTTTGAGCAACTCTGTCTTTCTTCAAGACCTTCATGGCGTACAATTTCTCATCGTCATCCCCACCATTTTTACGTACTAGAAACACTTTCCCGTAAGCTGTCAGAATGATCGTGATCATGTAAATTTTTTTTTGTATTAACAATCAAAAGAAAGTTGAGGAAATGTGATTATACTTACCACCTGTGCCTAGAACACGTATCAGCGTAAAGTGAGAAAGATTGACTTTCTCATCTTCCGTAGCAGTACCTTAACACGAGAAAGTATAGAAGGGAATATATATGTAAATTCCGAGAAAAATCATAATGACGTTTTCTAT
>NW_024002840.1:0-1204 GCF_014805625.2 Glossina fuscipes
GTTTCAATTTCTAATCTGGTTATTTCTGAAGATGACGGGTTGAGCTCTCTAAAATATAGTTGTCCGCCTGGACCTGATGGAATCCCATCATGTGTACTTAAATCCTGCGCTGTCGAGTTATGTGGCGTTATCTCAAAGAGTTTTAACCAGTCCTTGAATTTAGGTGTTTTCCTTTGTGTTGGAAGAGTACTTTCCTTATTCCTATTCACAAAATTGAAAGTAGACGACTCATTGAGAACTAAAGGGGCATAGCTAAATTGAGTGGCTTACCTAAGCTGTTCGAGCGAATTGTGACTCAGCATTTGGCCTTTGCCATTGTAAGGAAGCGATTTTGCTTCCTTACGAAAAACTAGTCCGTCCGCTTAAAAGTCCGCCCGCAATCCGCAACCAGCAAGTCCGATCTGTCCACGCATGCCGTTCTGTGAGCAATACACGAGCAGCCTCCTCCAACTTCAAATGCAAAATCATAAAAACACCCACCAATTATACTTGTAAAGTGAAAATCACAAAAACGCACACCTATTCTTGTAAAATTAAAATGATCTCAAACACACACTAAATATGCTCATACTTGTATAAAGAGAAAATGTATAGACACATATTGCACAGGCCTACGCTAGTTAATCCATAGGAACACACACTCCAGCACCAAACGAAGGGTAAAGAGAATGAAGAAAACTTGCATTAAATGGCTCGTAGGCATAGAACATGTAAAATCATACAACACAAACGAACTTAGGCACAAAACCATCGGTAATATTTACACAACCGCCAAAGCGCAGAATAGGTATGAATAAGAGCTGTCCGACACAACCCAAAGCAATAGAACTTGTGAGTCATATAACTCAAACCAAAGTCAAACATAGGTATAAAACCGTATGAAATAAGTACAACATATACAAGAAGAAATCTGTATGCCTTAAACGCGTACATTTTACGCATTACGGTATAAATCCCGTTAGGTTGTTTAAGCATATAGAAACCCTTGTGCTTCGCAATACACAAGCACACTCGCTCATGCAAACGCACATACCGAAAAATCACACATAGCATTTTATAGTACTGTTAGGTCATAGTAACATACAGAAATCTGTATGCCTTAAAATTGTATAAGCGAACGATAGGAACGCTTACATAATACGCATAAATCCCGCTACGTCATTTAAGCATGTAGAAACCCGTATGCTTCGCAATGCATAAGCAT
>NW_024002842.1:0-5913 GCF_014805625.2 Glossina fuscipes
GATAATCAAGTGTCTGTTATTGCATTTTTTTGTTCAGTGTAGTATTAACATATGTCGCCAATTAAGAATTTTTTTTTTATTATTGTAAATGTTTCGTCGTCTTTTTTGTATATGTACTTGCAATTTTATTAGCTGCATGGATCTGATTGGTTAAAATTATTAATTTTATAAACTGATATACTTTTGCTTATTTTGAATTATTTAATTCTTTTTTTTTTTTTTTTTTTTTTTTTTTTTTAAATTTAATTGCAATCAAAATAAACTCTGCATGTTTCTCATTCTGATACGCGCAGGATATTGTGGTTAAAGTGCCAGAATATCTTGTTTCATGTGCCCATGTTACACAATCAACTACGAAAGTTAAAATTAATTCTCTTGCATACTTTTTGAAAGTAAGTTCCTTCCCGAGTTCAAAATATATAGCGCGAAAAAGTCATCACTATGATCAGGCATTTAAGATAAATATCACGGTCCATATTATATTTGAAACTTATATCTGACGCTATACTTTTCATCACCATCCTGTTTATGTCGATCTCCTTTCTTTGTATTTCTTTGCTTGTTTTATTATTATTTTTTTTTTTTCTTTTGTAAAATAATGCAACAAACATAATATATGTACCATCTAAGCGCTATGCAAAGCAAACATGAAGACCTTGCAAATTTGCCTTGTTATGCATTGCGTCTTAATGTTGCGCAATGGCAAAAGAAAATGGGGACAAAGAATAGGGAAAACCGCAGAATGCACCTCACAGAATAAGAAGTCATAAAAAAATCAAATTTTAAAATTAAATCAACAAATGTTTGAATACTTATTAATTAACCTTGATAATGCTATTGTGATAAAAAAATAAAATATAAGAAAATGCCGATTAAATATATATAAAAAAAATTTTTTTCAAAATAATGGAAAATTTATTTATATGAAATATTCTTTTATCTCTCTCTCTCTCTCTCTCTCTCTCTCTCTATCTCTCTCTCTCTCGCCTTTTCTTTCTCTCTCTAAATGCTTGTGTTTTTATAATTAAAATTTTGGTCGGAAAATTTGAACTCGTAAAATTTTTGAACCAAGGAACGGATACACATTCATGGCTTAATTAATTCTGTTATTTATCATGCAAATCTCTTTCACGGGACGGAACATTCGATGGACATATCACATGTGTTAATAAAATATTGCAAAAATTTGCAAAAAAAATTGAAATTTACTCAGTATTTCGGTAAAAATCGTAGAATAATTGATGTGAAAAACATTAGGTCAAAAGAGGCAATTTTTCAAGTCTCTTGCATACTACCATTCTTTCGAAGACTAAGATAAGCTTAAGATAAAAAGTTTATTTTTCATATCTGATAGTCGAAGTTGGTTTATGAAAAACAAATTCTGTACCAAATAAGACCTATGTAGATCATGTTTTGGACCGTTTCGCTTTCGGATGGAAAATATGCCTTTATACGAAATAAGGCTAAATTTTTACCCTTTTTTTTTTTTTTTTTTTTTTGTATTAGGCCAAGTTGTGTAGCGTATTTGATCGTTGAACTTGCAACACTGTGATGTTTTTATTTTTATTTTTTTTTCATAATATGACAAAAGAAAAGAATAAAAAAAAAAAAGACTGATGTGATAAGTTAGCTTGGAAATATATGGTCTGCCTTTGCTTGCATTTTTTGCTTACTTTAGTCTTTTTCTTTACAAAAATTTCTCGATAAAGTAGGAAATTTTCATTTGTGATATTCATTGCCTATTTTCAGATTTCAGATTAAGCTTTTATGGTTGAAGGTTTAAATTCTTATACTTCACAAGCGCATATAAGAAACGTTTGCAACAATATATATATATATATATTCATTCGGTCAATGTTTTATTTTAATGCATTTTCACAAACAAATGCAATGGAAAACTTTCTTATGTATATATATATATATATATATATATATATAAATTTTCACTTGAATTGCGTAAAATAATGAAATTAACAGAAATATAAGTGAAAAAATAGGAAAAAGAAAAATGCAAACACACAACACATATAAAAACATTATAGTCAGGCAAGGCTGACCGTTAAATATTCTACACCCGCATATACTCTAATACATGTTCACAAGAAAAAAGAGACAAAAAAAATATGTAAAGGCATTCGTTCTATGGGATTTTTTATATCAAACCTGAGACAAATCGTGAGCAGACTTACTATTTATAAGAACCATTATATAGGAGCCTATCCGACTTAAACTCTTCACATCTATTTAGTGTGCCGGAGTATTTATACTGTGACTGTTTCTGTTGAGAAATTTCAAAGATTGCAATATTTGCCTATAATTGCTTTCAACAAATAAGTCATTAAACGGGAACTGATCGCAAATGTGGTACGATGCAATCGAATATCGAATATCGAATATCGAATATCCATAGCTTGTGTCGAACCACGATACTGCAACAAATTTCTTCAAATTATGCCCAAAAATCGTGAATATAAATTATATATGAAAATGCATGAGCACGATGGACGGATGGAAAAGATTAAATCGATTCAAAAAAATTACTCTGTACATTAATAGGTGAATCGATCTTTTAAGTGATTTTGGGATTCGGTTAGACACATTACTTAACAAACTTAATGTATTCTGTACTACGAATGTGTTGTAGGGGCATAATAATGGGAGGGAAGGGAGATTACAATATTATGCCTTAACTAGATGCCATTCGTAATTTTGTTATCGCGTACAGCAGCAGACTTGTCATTATGCTAACAGTTACAAATAAAGATATATTTTTGAATATTGTAGCAAAACTGTCAGTTTTATGGCATAGTATACTTACTGTTTGTTATATATTCGCACTACATTGGTATGATGATAATGAGAGAGCAACGACGACAACGCCGAACGCCGAAAAAAGTGGTGTTTGCTCACGCTGCTGTTATTTATACCGGAAACTTTCTTAATGTTTTACATGCTATCCAAACGTATTCGTTGAAAAAGACAAATGCAAGAAATAATTCATGTAATTGTTTAGCAGGGTAAAGCTGTACAAACGACAGCAATAATAGAAGGGCACTATTGCCACGATATTGTTATTAAGCAGATATATTGTAAATTTTAGTTTATTATACAAAGTAAAATTAACATAACAGACGACAATTCATTCAGTTATGTCTTTTCGCGCGTTACAATCATTTTCGGGTTTTTTTTTTCCATTTAATGTTTTAATAAATTTATAGAAATTCCTTAACTAAAATACGTTCTATATAATTGAATCTAAAAAAAAGAAGTCTTTCAAATTTTTACTTTTTAAATTGAATTAAATATTGAATTCCCTTAATAAATTTAGCGTAGACTGACCCCACTTAATTGGTTACTAATATCTATGAAAATTCTAGAAGCAAACGTTCTCTGAAGTGATTTTATAAATGAACACGAAATACTGAATCAAATCGCTTATGCTCGTTTGAATGTCGGGCCACGGTCGCCTAAATTAAGATAGGAATTTGCAATTTCGCCCTTGAACTCCTGGCGCAATCCATACTGAATTGATCACGTCTGCAATTTCTAAAGGAAAAAGTTTACAAAATTTTATAGTTGGCATGTATGACGGTAAAGAGCTATTCGTTCGTAACAATCTATTGTTTTTTGCGCAAAACATGCAACAAATACTGTACTTACCGTTTCTGATTGCTGGCTATGGACCTTCGGGCGAATCGTCCTGATTGTTCTTTCTGTGTCATTCCTAAAGCGTATAATTAGAGGTAATGATAGGCGTCAGCACTCGCCAGGGTGAGTTTGTTGAGCCATGCACAATAAACATATCGGGTTTCTTCAGCGGTCGGTTACGCAAAATTAACTCGTTTGTTACCGGGCACCGTGGGGTTAAACCGACAAGATATAGTGTATACTCGTTAAACCAACAAAGACATCTGTGCTACCTACCGGTGAACGTCTACGATCGATACGAAGCAAATATCCGCGCCACTTTCATATATATATATATATACATACATACATATCTACATGTGCTAGTTTTATGCGGTTTTATGGTTGGATTGTGAAAACAGAAACCAAACAAAGGACAGAGAGACAAAGTCAATCAATAATTTATTGTAGATATCACTGTAAAATTTGTCATGTATGTGTTAGTAAGACCATTAAAACCAATTGGAAGTGTAAATATATATTCTATAGTCATGTCCTGTTTTGCACAAATTGACGGGATTTCAAGTCATTATTGTTCTTCCTGTAGGCATAACCAAGAGATAAATCATTTACTCTCCTTTTGAATTAATTATTGAATTATATTGAACTTGGTAGTTCGATCAATTGAGTTCAACTGTTGAACTTAATTTGAACTTCAATTTTTTTCAATTGGTTCACATTCATATTCACATCTCAAATATTTTTTTCTACTTTATCCTAAATTAACAGTGCAAAAAAAAAAAAAGAAGAGAAATACATGGGAATTTGTATTTTATATTTTATTTATCATGTTATCATGTTAATCCTTTTTTCCGCAAAATATATGCTATTACACGTACACGATGTACGTCACAATCACACACACACACACACACACACACACACACACGGAAATGAATCTCGCATTTCGTATAAAAAGGACGCGATCGAGGAGAATATGTGGAAAAGGGATGCATTGGGGAGATCTGGTGCACCCGAGAATAGTAACCACGATATACCATGTGATAATTTCCTTACGAGTTATAAATTAAACTATAGTTTATGTAGAACTTGCATTAACAAATACATTATTTCTTATATTTTGAACGTTTTCTCTCCCTTATATAATTCGAAATCAAATCATGTATGGCCTGCCTGTCTTTCATATTGTACGACTTACGACTAGAAGCAAAAACAATTACATATTAATTATTTCTAGGATTCTTATAAGTGACTGAGAGTCACGTGCACAGTGCGTTATAAAACGTTATAAAAACGTGGTAGATTAGGATTAAGAATTTGTAACATGTGGTCGGGTTGTTAATCTCTCTCTGTGATAAATTAATTATGTTTTGCGAAACTTTTCTCAACGTGCTGACTAAAAACGATTTTTGTGAGTTGAGTGAGTCTCGCTTTGTACGCTTTGCCAAATTGTGGCCGTTTGTTTCACACACATATGAAGAGAACATTTCTAAAATTCGTACAAAATAACAAGTAAATGAAGACCAATGATTCAAAAAAAAAAAAAAAAAAAAAAAATAATAATAATAATAATGAATAAAAATTGTTCATTAAAATTTATTCAGTTTTAACTGTTTATTTAACTTTGTACAGTTTCGCATGGCAATCAAGAGGTTTACCTCTATTTAAGATTAAAGCCCAATTGAAGGACAACGACGGCATGATGCAATTTGATCGCTCTTAAGTACGCGATGCGTGCATTCTGAAATTGATATTCATTTATAAATCAGGGAGAAAATCGATGAAATATTAAATATGGTCCGTTGAGAAGACGAAAAACAATATTAAATTTAATTAAATTATGTAATTGCAAAGCGCTTATATTACATTGTTTGCGTAAAGGTGGGAATTTGAAAATTACAAGGTCATCACAAAATTAATTTCGTTATGAATAATGTGCAAATAACAAAGCAATTAACCTTTTGAACCGACCCAGAGAAACTTTCGTAAATTCGCATTTTTTCCAATTGTTTTTCATGCAATTTCGGGGACTATGTTATGCATATATATAAATATATATATAAAATAGAAAGCAGACATGCATGTACACAAACAATATTAGGGTAAACAGAATTCAAACACCCTTAGACAGAAAATAAAAAAAACTAAAAAAAAAAAGAATAAACTGATAATAAATTTTTCAATTTTTGATAAAATATGAACTCCATTATGTCTAAAAATTATATGCATGTATGCATGTATCAAAAAAAAAAAAAAAAAAAAAAA
>NW_024002843.1:0-1201 GCF_014805625.2 Glossina fuscipes
AAGCTAATAAGTCCACAAAAGGTAATGGAAAGTAATAATAAAAATTATAAGTTAATTTAAACAATATTTAAATAAAACAGTGTTTATGATAGGAGTACTTAGCTACAATTGATTTCTATTTAAAACTATTTCTTAAAAGTAAAGCGTTTATAATCACAACAACTATGTTGCTATGTGTTACTGAAACTAGCTTCTATGTTAGTTGTGAGGCTCTATGCTAGTTGTGTACACGCTTTTTTTCTTATTTTTTCCTTCTTATTAATTTTATTATACTTATACTAAGTTTTAAAATTAATTAATTTAAGATTTACTTCAAGAGTCAATTGAACTCGACTGTCAAATTTTTAGTTAAGTTTCTTGTATAAGTGGAATTAATAAATAAATAAATAAAATAAATAAGGAAATGAGATTTCTGTTAACCTTAATGCACAGCGCTACAGAAATATGATAACAAATTTTGATATAAAGCATCAATAACTAGTGCCACACATTCCGAGACACAATATATTTTTTGGAAGAAGGGATGAATGATCGTGTATTCTCCTAAAGTGTATATATGACCTTGTCACAAAGATTATGCGTTATAATTTTATTTGATTTTTTTGCTTAGGGTTATGTATGGTTGGAAATGGATTACTTCACAGAAGCAAGTATTCTCCGTGGCCTTATTCACCAAGATTATTCGTGTTATTGATACCACAGGACCAAATTTTTGTGAAAAACCAAAAGGCGGACACTTACATGAAATAATTTTTAAATATAAGTACCATGAACCATGAAGTTCGTGTTGATATACTTTACTGTTTAGGTTTTGTTATAAGTTAAGAAAAAATAATGGTTTGATGATCCTACATATATAGTAGAATCCTTAAACGCGAACATAGCCTGTGATGTGTATTATTGTTCTCTTTTTATTGAGAAAAACTTTTCAATAATTGCTTAAACTACAAATCTATGTTCAGTTATTTTGTTATTAGTGTTATTTAAATTATTGAGCAGCACTTATAAAGATTTTGTAATTGCCCTGAATTTTGAAATGCAGGAATAATTTATTAAACACCATAATAAAGTACGAAAAAATTGTTGAAATTTTCATTGTAAAAAATTTATGATTTGTTTCACTATGTACTGCCGCAAATTAACGACACATTGAACATTTATTTTATTGTACATTTAACTCAATTTTTCTCTTTTCCATTTT
>NW_024002844.1:0-6168 GCF_014805625.2 Glossina fuscipes
GAGATAATGATTCTGAATCGATCGGTATAATAAAAAAGTGGTTCATCTTAAGCCCTTCCGCGTGTTACAAACGATCGCACTAAGTTAATATACCCTGTACCACAACGTAAAATAGGCAAGTATAAAAATATAAAACAAAATCTCAAAAAATAGTAAAAAACAGCTCATATACAGAGAATGAAATAAAAAACTATGTATTCAAAATTTAAAAGAATTTAGCAAAAGAAAAACATTTCAATGGTGTTGATGTCTATGCAAATTTAAACCACTTTCATTAGAACACAATTCTATATCTGTTTACGTGCTAGAGTTTTGTGAGAATTCACCAAATAGAAAATTTATCAAATAAATTCAATACTTATATAAACTGGTTGGTGTATATAGATTCTAAGTTCTTGATGATCGTGGGAAGACATTCGTTAATAACCAGAAAAGGTGTCCTTGCCTTGTGAGTAGCCCTTTTTTTGCCGAGTTTACAATTTCCATTTTCTCCATTTCTAATTAGTCAAACATGTTAGCTTATAAGGCTGCCAGCATCAGATATTTCCTTTTTAGGTTCTTACTACTAACGCACTTTCAATTACAACATTTTTGGGTGACAACTTTCGTTAATGTATTAACTTGTATGAAGAAAAAAAAGTACTGTTATTCTCTTGTATATTGCTAAAAAAAAGGGTTAAAAGGGTTTGGAGATTAAAAGTTTTCTTGTCAGTCCAGAAGGTAACGCAACGTGTAACCACAAATGTAGTAAACATCATCATTATGGGCTGCGTTAGTTGGTAACTACGTCAATTAAAGGAAAAACACAAATCTCTTGTAATAATTCGAAATGTGTGGCCAGTAAAACAACTGCACTAAAGGGGTTTAATGCGACTCAAATTCGAACTGAAAGGACTTCTATTACGAAAACGTTCTCAATATGTAGTCTTACCCATTATTACGCCCATTGTTACCTTCAAATGTGCAATCCTATACAAATCTTTTTTCTTTCTCTCTCTTTAATTTTAAATAATTCTCAAACTACAAAAAAAGCCCTATCTGTGAGTGATCGATTTTACTGTCTGCATATATTCGCCTATGCTGCTTAATTCGAATGTTTTACATAAACAGCTGTCATCGTTGACATGAATATGCAAATGAATACAAGTAAGAAAATATATTTCTTTTCGAAAGGACATTTGATATATCGTAGAAAAACAAGAAAGATTTTTTCCGTCTTCCTTTAAAAAGTTCTGATTGGAAAAAAAAAATCGATTATTATGAATATTCATTCATTCATTAGTTATGTCCTATTTGTACAAATTCTTACTTTCAAATTTTTGTTATCACATTTTTTTTCGATTAATTGGCATTGTCAAAGTCAGTTAGAAAATATATTTATAAATATACATATTTAGTTTGGGCAAAAAGAAATCCATTATTTTTTCGGTAGATGGCTGCACTGACAGATTTCTCGTAAAGTATCGATAAAACAATTTCAGATTTATGCTCGTTGGAAAGGTGACATTTCGCAGTAAAAAAAATTCTTTCGCTATTTTTTGTTTGGTGCATTCAGTTGTGAGTTACAGCGTGTTAAAAATGGAAGTGAACAAAGAGAAAATTCGGTACATTTTACAGTTTTTCTTTGACAAAGGCGAAAATGCAAGCCAGGCGGCTAAAATTGTGAATGGTGTTTATGGTTCCGATACTGTAACAGCCAATTATGTGCAATTTTGGTTTCGTAGATTCCGTTCAGGAATTTTTGATGTTAAAGATGCACCTCGCACAGGTAGGCCGGTCGTCGAAAATATCGATAAAATCGGAGAAATGATCGAAGTAGACCGGCATGTTAGCAGTCGTAACATCGCCCAGGATCTAAAAGTCGACCATAAAACACCATTTACACCATTTACACAAAGTTGGATTCAAAAAGAAGCTCGATGTTTGGGTGCCACACCAATTAACAGAAAAGAACATGATGGATCGAATTTCCATCTGCGAAGCCTTGGCCAAACGGAATGAGATAGACCCATTTCTTAAACGGATGTTGACTGGAGATGAGAAATGAATCACATACGATAGCCCTGTGCGAAAACGATCGTGGTCAAAGAGCGGTGAAGCACCTCAAACGGTGGTCAAACCAGGACTAACGGCCAGGAAGGTTTTGCTATGCATTTGGTGGGACTGGAAGGGGATTATTTATTATGAGTTGCTTCCATATGGCCAAACGCTAAATTCTGATCTCTACTGTCAACAAATGGACCGTTTGAAGATAGCGATTGACCAGAAACGGGCAGAATTGGCCAACAGGAGAGGTGTCGTGTTCCACCAGGACAACGCTAGGCCACACACACGTACAGTGACTCGCCAGAAACTTCGGGAGCTTGGTTGGGAAGTTTTAATGCATCCGCCATACAGTCCGGACTTGGCACCAAGCGATTATCATCTTTTTCTTGCATTGCAAAATTTCTTTAATGATAAACAATTGGAATCTAGGGAGGATTGTGAAAATCGACTACTAGAGTTTTTTGCAAATAGAGACCAGGACTTCTATGAGAGAGGCATTTTGAAGTTACCTTTAAAATGGCAACAAATCATCTACAAAACGGTGCATATTTGACCCAAATCGGACAATCCGAAGCATGTTAAATCAAGTCCTGAAGTTCATATAAAAATAATGGATTTCTTTTTCCCCAAACTAATATATAATTTTTGGAAAAATTAATGTATTTGGAAGAAAAATTAACTAATTTTATTTGTGCAAAATCAACGTTAACATCACCCTTTACAAATTGACTGTGAATTTTAAATACACTATTATTTAGGTGAGCTGATAGTTTAAGGGAGTAGGTGGAAAATAAAATTCCAAGGCAGCCCCTCTATAACATCACCTAATCTAAAACTTCATTTTAGATGTTACAAAGTTTACGGCAAGATAAGTGTGCTGAGACCGTATACCTGGGGCGTAGGTATGAAAAATTAATAGCTTTATATAAATAACGTATATCTCTTAAATGCTGATTTTAATGCAAAATATTTCTGCCTCTTATAAATAGATGGTTAGTTTGTTTTGAAAAAACCTAAAGGCACACAATTTGGTTTTTTCCTCGTTATAGAACACTAACCATATATCCTCATACATATATACATTGAATGCATTATATATATTTAGTTAGATTTAAATTCTTGTAACTGTATACATGACTTCTACTCGTGTCACTTCTATACCGATCATCGAAGGATAAGGAATATGTTCAGAGGACCCACAAAGTAAATATATTTTAACAGCATCCGCCTGCTTATTTAGCTGGCTGTCTGCTTATGTAATGCATGTTGACAACATTCTCCTGTTCTTGCACGTAAGTTGGCATTATAAATGGCCTAAATCGGCTGAAGGACACCCCCACCACCACCACGTAAACGAAAACCTTTGCATTTCCAAAGGAATAGAAAAAACTTTTTTTTTGCTCGTTACTCATAATCTATATAACGAAAAAGTTTAAAGGCATACTCTATGGGCACTGCTGCGGAACCTCTGCGAAAATGGAAAACAATTGGCCACGCCTACTCAATCTTGTAGTATGCTATAATTTAATTTTTTCTTCAAAATCTTTATAATGTACATAAGTAAGCTTAAAAATCCCATAAATTATAAAAATTCTTGGCCAGTTTCAAATTCGTAATGCATCTAAGCATGTCCGTCTGCCCTTCTGTCAATCTGACCAACGATGTAGTATCTGTGGTAAACATTCTTCCGTCCACAAAAATAAAGGGGTACAACGTCTACGCGTCTATGTAACAAAACGGTGAACACTTTCGTTTTGCGTGTTACTCATAAAGTACAACACTATACACTATACTACTATACTATAAAGCATACACTATATAAATTTCCACTTTTATTCTAAAAATATAAGAATACGACCGCGCCCGTCTAAGACTATAGAGTATGAAAATTTAGTTCTATAACTTTTTTTTAGGATCACAGTGATGTGCGTAAAACATTCGGTCACGAAAGAATACAATTTTCTTACTTTTATACTTTTATATAAATTCAAACGCATCAGTGATTATGAAAGATTTTTAGAATAGATTTGGACCTGTGATGTTAGTTTAGGCAAACATATTTTTTGTTCTCTTACCGCAATAAAAATTCTACTCTTAGGCTCGTTTATTGAAGCACTCCACTCCGCGAATTATACTCTTCGGCCTTTGTGATATGCTATAATTTCTAAAATGAATTGAAATAAAATCGCTATATTTTAGGCGTGATGAGTACGCCTGGCTGTTATTGGCTGTAAATTATCGATATATCGCTCGGCTATTAAAAGTGAGTTTTTTGAATAGATCGTATTTTTTTAAATTTTAGTTATCCCAATTTTTCAACTCGAAAAATGCGCTGCATGGGTGGACTATCTGACGAATGGAAACAGTAGCTTTGACATGTAGACGTGTGGAAAAACGGACAAGAAGAAGCAGAAAAATGGAGGATAGATAATAAAATTAATTAATGACACACGAATTAACGAACCGAAATATAAATGAGTGAATCGACAAATCGCATAAAGAACGGTACAAGACACGAACAAGTAAGCGGATCAATAGGCAGCAGAAGACAGTAAACGAATTTATAAGAAGTGCACAAAGTGGTGACATACAAACGAACACAGTAGCATCCGCTGTCTTGGCAGGTCAGTGCAACCGGTGTGAGCCCGTCTGCATATTCCTAGGGCAGATTTAGCTTTAGGCAGCTTAAATAACTTTCAATCAGTCGTTAATGCAATAGAGATACACAACTCAATGCACAATATCATACAAAAACAAGATCTTTCCTAAAATAATTTGTATAAGCTGGCAAGAAATAAAAATATATAAAAACCAAAGTGAATTTATTATAATTCCATTGGTACATGATCTCGTATTAAATTTCAGGACTTCCCTTCGTGTGTCAAAAAAAAAGTCTAAAAAGCAAAAGAGAAGTAAGGGAGAACATGATAATTTTTATAATTTATAAAAAATTGTTTGGCAAACATTTTTTTTACACACCGCTGTAAGACAGGGATATACTTTTTTCTTTTTCTTTCACAACGTATGTAACCCCCGAAAGGAAGCTTCAGAGACCCTATAAAATATATATATTTCCAACCAGCGTGAAATTCTGAGTTGATGTCCGTCCGTCGATGTGTCTGCGTACTTTCCTGGTCGCCAAGATTAAGATATCAATGTCAAATTTGGTAAAAACATTAAAAGCTTCTGCATGCACGTTGGTATTAAAATAGGCTAAATTAGTCAAACCAGAAGCCCGCAGTGGAGCATAATTTAAACGCAACTCCGTTTTTCTTAACAAAAATTTATGGATATTTGCTCGTTGCTGCAAAAATGGAAAAAATCGACCATGCTTTGTACACTCCTTAAATAAAGATATATTATCTGCTTAAAAATATGTTAATTCTAAAATAGGTACGGTAAACACCGCGTTTACTTTTTTTTACTAATACCATGGATATGGGTACCATATAAAAGAACTTGGAAAGTAGGATGCGAAAAGCGTAGGGGCGGGTACGCGAGATTCGGCCCCCGCCGAATATAACTTTCTCACTTGTTCTGATTGTAATAAACCCTTTGAACAAACTCGAACTGCTTAGCGTGGGACAAAGTAACTTGAAATAATGTTTGTAATAAAAATATAAAAAATTCTGATTATTGCTTAAAATATAGAGCAGTAAGATTATGTGTAAGCAGAATTATTGATGTGAAGAATTTTGCAAATACCTGGATCAGTTACATTAAATACTTACGAATGAAGAAAATAAGTGAAACGAAAGTTTGGCTTTATAACCATAATTTCTATGATATATTGTACTCCATTGTCTGGGCCCGCGTCTGAGAAATGACGGTTGCTAACGTTCTGCTTGGTCCTTTATTAGTGTATGTTTTCATCTGAAATGCTGAATAATTAAGTGCCCGGTGTTTATATATAAGAACGAATGAATTATTCAAACTCAGGTTAACACAAAAATAACAAAATATGCAATAAAGACGTCTGCCTGTCCAAGCATTAGAAATAGTTTTTTTTAAAGGGAGCGGGTTGTTATTGAAGAAAACAAGGAGTAGGCGTGAGACGGGTGTACTGATGATGACATAATCAACTGACTTGAAAACTTGGAGACAAAAGGACCTCTACCACAG
>NW_024002845.1:0-2227 GCF_014805625.2 Glossina fuscipes
AAAAATTGAATAAATATCAATGAGCAACATAAAAAATTGAATAAAAAACAATGAAAATTGAATAAAAATCAATGAACAACATCGAAAATTGAAAAAAAAATCAATGAGCGACATAAAAAATTGAATAAAATACAATGAACATGAAAAATTGAATAAAAATCAATCAAAATTGAATAAAAATCAATGAGCAACATGAAAAATTAAAAAACCATAAAAGAGCAACATAAAAAATGGAAAAAAATCAATGAACAACATTAAAAATTGAATAAAGATCAATGAACAACATAAAAAATTGAATAAAAATCAGTGAAAATTGAATAAAAATCAATGAGCAACATAAAAAATAGAATAAAAATCAATGAGCAACATAAAAAATTGAATAAAAATCAATGAGAATAGAATAAAAATCAATGAGTAACATGAAAAATTGAATAAAAACCAATGAGAAACATGTAAAATTGAAAAAAAATCAATGAGAATTGAATAAAAATCAATGGGCAACATGAAAAATTGAATAAGGATAAATGAGCAACATAAAAAATTGAATAAAAAAAAATCAATGAAAATTGAATATAGCTCAATGAGAAACATAAAAAATAGAATAAAAATCAATGAGTAACATGAAAAATTGAATAAAAACCAATGAGAAACATGAAAAATTAAATAAAAATCAATGAAAATTGAATAAAAATCAATGAGCAACATTAAAAATTGAATAAAGATCAATGAGCAACATAAAAAATTGAATAAAAATCAATGAAAATTGAATATAACTCAATGAGAGACATAAAAAATAGAATAAAAATCAATGAGCAACATGAAAAATTGAATAAAAATCAATGAGCAACATCAAAAATTAAATAAAAATCAATGAGCAACATAAAAAATTGAGTAAGGATAAATGAGCAACATAAAAAATTGAATAAAAATCAATGAAAATTGAATAAAAATCAATGAGCAACATGAAAAATTAAATAAAAATCAATGATTAACATGAAAAATTGAATAAAAATCAATGAGCAACATCAAAAATTGAATAAAAATCAATGGAAATGGAATAAAAATCAATGAGCAACATAAAAAATTGATTAAAAATCAATGAAAATTGAATAAAAATTACTGAGCGACATGAAAGATTGAATAAAAATCAATGAAAATTAAATAAAAATCAATGAGCAACATCAAAAATTGAATAAAAATCAATGATCAACATGAAAAATTGAATAAATATCAATGAGCAACATAAAAAATTTAATAAAAATCAATGAAAATTGAATAAAAATCAATGAGCAACATCAAAAATTGAATAAAAATCAATGAAAATTGAATATAACTCAATGAGAGACATAAAAAATAGAATAAAAATCAAAGAGTACCATGAAAAATTGAATAAAAACCAATGAGAAACATGAAAAATTAAATAAAAATCAATGAAAATTGAATAAAAATCAATGAAAATTGAATAAAAATCAATGAGCAACATGAAAAATTGAATAAAAATCAATAAACAACATAAAAAATTAAATAAAAATCAACGAGCAACATGAAAAATTAAGTAAAAAACAATGACCAACATAAAAAATTGAATAAAAATCAATGAAAATTGCATAAAAATCAATGAACAACATGAAAAATTGAATAAGGATAAATGAGCAACATAAAAAATTGAATAAAAATCAATGAGCAACATTAAAAATTAAATAAAGATCAATGAGCAACATAAATCAATGAAAATTGAACAAAACTCAATGAGCAACATCAAAAATTGAATAAAAATCAATGAGTAACATGAAAAATTGAATAAAAACCAATGAGCAACATAAAAAATTGAATAAAAATCAATGAAAATTGAATAAAAATCAATGAACAACATGAAAAATTCAATTAAGATCAATGAGCAACATAAAAAATTGATAAAAAATCAATGAAAATTAAATAAAAATCAATGAGCGACATGAAAAATTGAATAAAAATCAATGAAAATTAATTAAAAATCAATGAGCAACATCAAAAATTGAATAAAAATCAATGAACAACATTAAAAATTGAATAAATATCAATGAGCAACATAAAAAATTGAATAAAAAACAATGAAAATTGAATAAAAATCAATGAACAACATCGAAAATTGAAAAAAAAATCAATGAGCGACATAAAAAATTGAATAAAATACAATGAACATGAAAAATTGAATAAAAATCAATCAAAATTGAATAAAAATCAATGA
>NW_024002846.1:0-1798 GCF_014805625.2 Glossina fuscipes
TAAAATAAAAGGCCACCCAATGCTCTCCTGGTTGATTAGAGTAGTCTTTATTTGCTATTATAATAGCAGGTTTAGAGCCCACTTTCCGTGGTAAATTATTAGCTGGGAAAACACCTTGAAAATACTTCTTTGTAGATTGATTTGCCTTAAGTGCTTGTTCTATTTGTATCGTATTCATTTTAAAGCGCAATTTTCACGTTTCTGTTTCTATCAATCTCTAAGATCGAATCATACTCGCAGTAAACTATGCAAGTTACAGCTGATGTTAATGCCCGAGCGAATTTGCCTTCAATGCGTATGTTTCCTTGCCTTAAAATATTAGCACACAAATCGTTATTACAATGATCAGCGGAGAGATTAAACGCTAGTATAAAGCAGCTATCTTCAAAAAGTTTCTTATTTATATGAAGACCACGATCTGAGTGATTAATTCCAGATGATTTGAATAGCATGCTATAGGCTCTGGTTGATCTTAATTTTTCTGTAGAGTAATCGAATTCAAGTGGTTGAGAAGGTATTTCAACACCATTGACTGACAAATTAAACCTTTGCAAATAAAAATGCTCGAACTTGAAAGGATCCGCTGTTCGATCGCCTGAATAAGAGCTATTGTAAACCATACAAAAAGCTAAAAATGTCGGAAGTTGTCCTATAACAACATTATCTAATGATAGGGTATGGTTTCCAGGATACAGAGTGAATGTTTTAAGTTCTACCTTATTAAATGGATATAAAGCTGCTTTCGTTTGTAATATTTTATGATGAGCAACCAGTATTCCTGGTTTAATAGTTATGTGATTCATAAACAATTGTGCTTCCAATATCTTAAGCTGCGTTTCCTTGGCAGGATTTTCCATTAAATAAAATGATGATTTTTCCAAATTAAATATTATGCGCAAATCCACATTATTTAGCAAGAGTTTAGGCTGATTAAAAATATCACCATGCAGCTTTCCGAACAATTCAACTTTGTTACTCTTATCAAACAATTCGGTTAATTGTTTTTTACCATCATGAAATATTTCGCCGGTGTAGTAATCTGGATACCATCCAGAACATGATAAATGCGTTCGACCTGCATCAGTGCCATAATTGAGTAGAGTTTGTATGTATGATCTGTAGTGATAATTGTTGTCACTTTGCGAAACCAATACGTTATTTAAATATACGGATTCGCTTCGAAACATGGAATGCAGAAGATTATTTACAACGCCACGTTTATCTTCAGTAACATCAGAATTATCTTTATTCTTCAATTGAACAACCAACTTTAAATAAACGCTACAAAGGTCTCGATATGTATCGCCATTACCAAGACAGAGAAATTCTATGGAGCTAGGATTGTCTAAGGATTGAATAGGATTATATGAGACTTCTTCTGTATTTAGAATGCTGCTTTGTATAGGATGTGGTGCAAATAAATCCAATTCACTTTTCATACATTCTATATGAGTGCTCATAGTTTCTAAGCAAATATGTCTTTTACTTTGTTACGTAGATTGAATTTTTTCGTGCGTTTCGAGGTAGATCCCTTTTGTGACTGACGTCGTTTCCTTTTGATTCGACGTCTTATACTACTTTTCCCAGAACCTTTTTGAAATTTAGACGATATCGTGTTGACTGCTTTTTCTGTTAAATTACTTAAAGCCTTTTTGCCTTGCTCTGCCAAAATATTTCTAAGTGGCTTGCGACCGAAATCATTGAGAATAGATTTGCCCGTATCCATAGCCTGGTCTTTAATCGCATTCAAACCTGATAGAAACAGAGGTTTTAAATTTCTAAAAAAAGACGCGAAGAA
>NW_024002847.1:0-3532 GCF_014805625.2 Glossina fuscipes
CACAGTTTTCTCTATTTATATTTACTATTATGAGAACAATTACCTGATGCTGACGATTAACTGCTGGTTAATTTCAAAAACTTGAATGTTTAAATTAAAAAAATATTTACATTCAAAAGCGGTTCATTGGCAAATATTTAAAGCGTCCAAATTTTACGTAAAAATTTATCTTCGCTAGCCATTCAATTTAACAACACATTATGTTCATTTAACAATTGAATCATTCTATTAAAGCGCTTAAATAAAATAAATTTAAGGAAGGGAAGGTTTCAGGAAACGGGTCGATATTTCATGTACATTGGCCTACTAAAGCGGCCACAATATAAAGAAAGAAGGAAGGACTGGGTGCTAAAGGTATAAATTTGAACACAGATAGAGTTGCTATGTGATTGTTGTTATAGACCAATTACATAACGACATTAGCTAAGGAAAAGCGCAGTTTTCTCTATTTATATTTACTATTATGAGAACACTTACCTGATGCTGACGATTAACTGCTGGATAATTCCAAAAACTTGAATGTTTAAATTTAAAAAATATTTACTTTCAAAAGCAGTTCATTGTCAAGTATTTAAAGCGTCCAAATTTTACGTAAAAATTTATCTTACATAGGCATTCAATTTAAAAACACGTTATGTTCATTTAACAATTGAATCATTTTATTAAAGTGCTTAAATAAAATGAATTTAAGGGAGGGAAAGGCTTCAGGGATCGGGTCGATATTTCATGTACATTGGTCTACTAAAGCGGCCACAATATAAAGAAAGTAACAAGGATTGGGTACTAAAGGAATAAATTTGAACACAGATAGAGTTGCTATGTTATTGTTGTTATAGACCAATGACATAACGACATTAGCTGAGAAAAAACACAGTTTTCTCTATTTATATTTACTATTATGAGAACACTTACCTGATGCTGACGATTAACTGCTGGATAATTCCAAAAACTTGAATAATTAAATTTAAAAAATATTTACTTTCAAAAGCAATTCATTGGCAATTTTTTACAGCGTTCAAGTTTTACTTAAAAATTTATCTTACATAGGAATTCAATTTAACAACACATTATGTTCATTTAACAATTGAATCATTCTATTGAGGCGCTTAAATAAAATGAATTTAAGGAATGGAAGGTTTCAGGAATCGGGTCGATATTTATGTACATTGGCCTACTAAAGCTGCCACAATATAAAGAAAGGAGGAAGGACTGGGTACTAAAGGTATAAATTTGAACACAGATAGAGTTGCTATGTGATTGTTGTTTTAGAGCAATTACATAACGACATTAGCTAAGGAAAAGCACAGTTTTCTCTATTTATATTTACTATTATGAGAACACTTTCCTGATGCTGATGATTAACCGCTGGATACTTCCAAAAACTTGAATGTTTAAATTTGAAAAACATTTACTTTCAAAAGCAGTTCATTGGCAATTTTTTACAGCGTCCAAATTTTACCTAAAAATTTAAATTCCCTTGCCATTCAATTTAAAAACACATTATGTTCATTTAACAATTGAAGGGAAGGTTTCAGGAATCGGGTCGATATTTCGTGTACATTGGCCTACTAAAGCGGCCACAATATAAAGAAAGGAGGAAGGAGTGGGTACTAAAGGAATAAATTTGAACACAGATAGAGCTGCTATGTGATTGTTGTTATAGACCAATTACATAACGACATTAGCTAAGGAAAAGCACAGTTTTCTCTATTTATATTTACTATTATGAGAACACTTACCTGATGCTGACGATTAACTGCTGGATAATTCCAAAAACTTGAATGTTTAAATTTAAAAAATATTTACTTTCAAAAGCAGTTCATTGGCAATTTTTTACAGCGTCCAAATTTTACCTAAAAATTTATCTTCCTTTGCCATTCAATTTAACAACACATTATGTTGATTTAACAATTGAATCATTCTATTAAAGCGCTTAAATAAAATGAATTTAAGGAAGGGAAGGTTTCAGGAAACGGGTCGATATTTCATGTACATTGGCCTACTAAAGCGGCCACAATATAAAGAAAGCACGAAGCCTTGGGTACTAAAGGAATAAATTTGAACACAGATAGAGCTGCTATGTGATTGTTGTTATAGACCAATTACATAACGACATTAGCTAAGGAAAAGCACAGTTTTCTCTATTTATATTTACTATTATGAGAACAATTACGTGATGCTGACGATTAACTACTGGTTAATTTCAAAAACTTGAGGGTTTAAATTTAAAATATATTTACATTCAAAAGCAGTTCATTGGCAAGTTTTTACAGCGTCTAAAGTTTACCTAAAATTTATCTTCGCTAGCCATTCAATTTAACAACACATTATGTTAATTTAACAATTGAATCATTCTATAAAAGCGCTTAAATAAAATGAACTTAAAGAAGGGAAGGTTTCAGGAATCGGGTCGATATTTCATGTACATTGGCCTACTAAAGCGGCCACAATATAAAGAAAGGAGGAAGGATTGGGTACTAAAGGAATAAATTTAAACACAGATAGAGTTGCTATGTGATTGTTGTTATAGGCCAATTACATAACGACATTAGCTGAGAAAAAACACAGTTTTCTCTATTTATATTTACTATTATGAGAAGACTTACCTGATGCTGACGATTAACTGCTGGAAAATTCCAAAAACTTGAATGTTTAAATTTAAAAAATATTTACTTTCAAAAGCAGTTCATTGTCAAGTATTTAAAGCGCCCAAATTTTACGTAAAAATTTATCTTACATAGGCATTCAATTTAACAACACATTATGTTCATTCAACAATTGAATCATTCTATTAAAGTACTTAAATAAAATGAATTTAAGGAAGGGAAGGCTTCAGGGATCGGGTCGATATTTCATGTACATTGGCCTACTAAAGCGGCTACAATATAAAGAAAGGAGGAAGGACTGGGTGCTAAAGGTATAAATTTGAACACAGATAGAGCTGCTATGTGATTGTTGTTATAGACCAATTACATAACGACATTAGCTAAGGAAAAACACAGTTTTCTCTATTTATATTTACTATTATGAGAACAATTACCTGATGCTGACGATTAACTGCTGGTTAATTTCAAAAACTTGAATGTTTAAATTAAAAAAATATTTACATTCAAAAGCGGTTCATTGGCAAATATTTAAAGCGTCCAAATTTTACGTAAAAATTTATCTTCGCTAGCCATTCAATTTAACAACACATTATGTTCATTTAACAATTGAATCATTCTATTAAAGCGCTTAAATAAAATAAATTTAAGGAAGGGAAGGTTTCAGGAAACGGGTCGATATTTCATGTACATTGGCCTACTAAAGCGGCCACAATATAAAGAAAGAAGGAAGGACTGGGTGCTAAAGGTATAAATTTGAACACAGATAGAGTTGCTATGTGATTGTTGTTATAGACCAATTACATAACGACATTAGCTAAGGAAAAGCGCAGTTTTCTCTATTTATATTTACTATTATGAGAACACTTACCTGATGCTGACGATTAACTGCTGGATAATTCCAAAAACTTGAATGTTTAAATTTAAAA
>NW_024002848.1:0-14760 GCF_014805625.2 Glossina fuscipes
ACATTTTCAATTGGCCATTTGCCGATGTAGGCGGCAACCAAGTCATAACAATTTCTGAGCTGGAATTGGGATAAGCTTGCAATTTATTAACAAACTTAGGTTGATCCGATTTAGTTATAAAACGTTGCACTGGACTTTGGGCATTGCGTCGTTCAGTTGATATAGTCATCGTCTTCACATAGTAAGCATATTGCGTGAAAGGGTTCAGATTAAGAAAAAAATAACGAGTCTCTTTGGTCGGCAAGCTAATTGTCCATCTAATTAAGTCGAAAGTAAAAAAAAATTCAATTTTATTTTAAATTTTTTTCAAACATGACATTAAGATTAAAAGTGAATTAATTACCCATCATCACACGGACGAAATCCGTGCTTGGTGGCATTGCCAAAATTATCTTCAATATGCAAATACTGATAACCGATGAATGTACGCTCATCTTCAAATTTCATAGGATTTAATATCTCAACGATGTCAAATTGTGAATTTATTGTAGTAAGCGTAACATTCAAGAATGTTGTGTTACCTAAAATTTATTAAAATACAAAATTAAATTGATCTTCACTCGTCTGACGTTAATATGTACCGCTTAATTATCACTCACATGATCCTCGTGAACCATTTGAATCTTCAGAAACCTCATTCTTGTCGAATTTCGTTTGATTTTTAAGCATAGGCAAAAGCGTTTCAATTTCGGTTAAACACAATTTCGGGTTGAAGTGAAAATAAACCGTCCCAGCTTCAATGCGTACGGTTTGAAACTTACTTGTCTTCCACGAGTCTTTCGCCTTTTATAGTTTTCAAATTTTTGAAAAACCTTAGATTTAGCATTCCATACGTGCGACACCACGGCAAAAATCAACAGTATTGGTGTTCACAAAAAAAAAAAAAATAGAAAAATTATAAGTTACGTCGAACACTTTGTATATTATATTATAAAAAAGAGATCATATATTAGATAAAAACGGCATCTCAGAGGATTTACTCGAAGTACTAGGCACTTGATCGTAACGAGAATTAGCATAATTAACAATTTTTTCTTTAAATTTCATAATAAGGTTCTGAGGGATCTTGGGACGCGTACATTATTTAATCGCATAAATTTTTTTCGCTGTTAGAACTCACTGACCATCGAGATTTTGTTATAGACGGCTTTTGGAGGTGAAGTGGGAGAAGACTTGGAAATAAAAGTTTTCTTTTTGACGACTGCATTAAATTGTTTTTTGTTAGAATCTTATTCTCTTATACATTCTTATTATCACTCTTGGCCTAAATGACGGACGAGTTCTCCAGTGGAGGGAATTATCATCCAGACATTGAAAGACTTCTTGCTTACTTGCACTTGCACCATAACACAGATATCCCATTGTTTCACAATTTTCGGTACACTTAGGAGACTTGCCATAATTAAGGCACCTAGTCGCCTTGAGTTTAGAAAACTTAGAAACACGCCCATACTTATCACACTTAAATCCTTGTTTTAAGGCGGAAGCGAAGTAGATAACAGGGAGTTTACGAAAATTAAACTTAATCGGTTTTTTTTTTAAAACCAATTTTTATACTGTTTGTCGGAATAAATTCATCCTTGTTGTCAGGACTTCTTTTTCAAAGCCTACCGGCAGACGTATAACGGTGTTTTTAATGTTCTCATTAACATCGTACTCATTAGGGAGATTACGGATAATTCTAAGTCTCTCCATAAAAGATCTCGGACTATAAGCTTTAAGGTTTTTCTTTTGAAAACCATTATTTTACATAAAATTATTAACGCGGGGAGCAGAATTGAAGAACAATTTGGCTCTACTCTTACTAACTGTTGCGAGTTTTCCTTCCTTGTGAGGTCACCTTCAAAAGAAGCCATGGAGATCTAGCACACGCTTCAAGTGGCAGTCCTAGATGTGACATTCAGATAATACGTATTGATTGTATGGATCTTTGGCGCCTTTGTTAAAATTTGTGCGAAAAATTAATAAATTTGTTTTAACCCTATGCGACTGCTATATTTACGTGCCTGATGGGAAGTTATTGAGCACAAAGTTGATCAAGTGATCTACTTTTTGTTATCTTTCAAACTTACTTAACTACTGAGTAGTTGGAAGCATTATATCCAAGCGAATCGTCAACGACATATCGTAATACAAAACAAACTTTTCTTGGCACAGAATCCCCACATAGGAATGCTCGGCGTTTGGTTAAGGCGTAGAGATCCATTCAAGAACGTTCATGAAGACTACATTTATCGTTAACAAAACCCATGAAAAGGGATTGAGAGTATCTTATCCTTTAAGATTTAAACCAAATTATTACGCCAGACAAACTTTAATTCGAAACCTTATCTCACCCTTATGTCTACATGGAAATACTGCTAAAAATGTTTTTGTTAGTTACAGAAATGTCACTCCGAACTTTCATAATCAATCTTTTCTCTTAATTTTGTACCGATATCTTGCGGAGACGACAAATTAAAATTGCAGAATCAAAATATTGATTACTACTGATTAACTTAAAAATGATGTGACTTACTTTGTTGACTAAGATATTCTTACAGTTATCCTATCTCGCTACTTTAATGAATTCAGTAGAAATAATCAATTCAATAAACTCACGAACGGATGAAGGAAGAGCGCCACGCACGCAATCATGCTTTCTCAGCTCTATTACTACTAATAGTTATGCGGATACCTTTGCCCGCAAAAAATCTTTAAACCCGTCTATTTCTACATATAGCACATGGGAAATTTATTTTCAAATTTACTTGAAAAGTTTTCAATGACAAACAACTGTTCCTCTTACTCACTAATTGGAGAACGTACTTCAGTCACAATTGAGAAAATACGAAAGAATACTTTTTGTGTTATTCTTACCTTCATATTGTTTTAACGATCATTTTATCTATAAATCTTTCTAAAACATTACGAAAGATTGATTACGAATCGGCACCTTATAGTATATATGATAGATGAGGTCCTATTCTCACATTTGCAAAATCTCGTGCTCCAATAATTTAAAGGAAAGAAAATTCTTCAGTCGAAGATAAAAATTTGAAAAGAAATGGAGATAAATGGATAGAAAGATTCGCCCACGCGAATTAAATCAGCCATTAATACGTATATATAAGTTTCTTTAAAAAAGGTTTTTTTTTGGCATTCGTGTCAGAACAGTTTGTGTAAAAAAAAATGTATTTGCTCCCATTGGTGGGCCCATGTTAATTTGAAATCGTGTGAAAAGAGTTGGATGCTATCACCCTTATTAAATACTTTAGATGTCTGATTTTTTTTTTTTTTTGTGACAGAAATCGAGGAGAAATCTGCGAAGGTCATAGTAGCTGGTGGGACGAATTTACTTCATCCGGCTCGTTGCGCTTTCCACTGAGATCACTTTACGCTGGGCTAGCCTATACCTTGGTTGGTTATCCTTGCACCAGTTTAAGTCTTTTCAAGTGCGTTTACATTGGTGGCGGTTTCAATGGTTTCAGGCAGTTTGGTCAATTTTAGCTGAAAGCAAATGTAATTACAAAATATATTCAATTCAGACGTGCGTGAGTTATTCTATCCGTTTCGGATAAAATGAAGTGAATCAGCGACCACTTGTTAGAATGTATTTGAACTTCGAATTCCGGCAAATTAAAGGAGAAGTGAATCAGCGAGCACTTGTTAGAATCTATTTGAACTTGGCACATAATATCTGGCTTTTAGATCTACATTTTTTTGAGTGGTAAGCTTTTCATGGTGAAAAGCTCACTTTTTCTTCGCTTCTCTCCCCTCCATTGTGATGGATTGGAGAGAAAATTTTGTCGTATTTTAAATAGGCTTGTAATTTTTCTTGCATATAGAAAAAACATTCATTTGTGTTATTTTCACATAATAATACGGCAGCTTATAATTTATCAACGCTTTTCTATATATTAAAATAACACCGGCTAAAATCGCTCACACTTAATGGTAATATTTCTTCCCTAACACTAATAGAAACATATCACAACAACAATATTAATAAATTTTCTAACAAGTTTATGAGAATCATCTCTTCATTCATTAGTTACGAAATGACGGCCTTTGCAAAACAAAGCTAAAAAA
Source organism: Glossina fuscipes (assembly GCF_014805625.2). Classification (NCBI taxonomy): domain Eukaryota; kingdom Metazoa; phylum Arthropoda; class Insecta; order Diptera; family Glossinidae; genus Glossina; species Glossina fuscipes. Next base: position 4,072 of record NW_024002848.1, read on the forward strand.
CAGAAAGAAAAGCATTTGCACCTTGCCAGGGGAAGCTAGAACTCAGGACATAATTCGCAGTCCATAGACTGAGTTTGATCTTACGCAGGGCCCGTCGACCAAGTACGCTTAAGTATTATTATATTTTAGTTTGATGTCATGCCACTCTTGACTGCGTTGGCGTACTTTCGGGCCGTAATTATGGCAGTCACATGTGCATGCAAATTTAATAGCATTCTAAATATTTGCCCAAGATTTTAGCTTCACTCTTTATGTACAGCTACAGAGATGGCTGTAAGTACAACTCGTCGCTCTGTAAACCTAATCGGTGCCCGAAAGTTGGCTTTCTATCAAAATTCCTGCGGTCTGAAGTATTTTAGGAGGAACTCACGTTAAATTAGCGTGCAATTTTACGCTGTCCGAGGATGTATATACGAAGGATACGAAAGATATACAAAGCCTTTAATACGTATTTATGGATATAACACAAGCTAGCTGTTATAAATATTTGACGGGTTGTGCGCAAAAGTGATGAAATGACAAATATAAAAATGATTGAAACAATTTTCATTCTATTATCATCCTAATCAAGGTTTGAGAACAAAACATTAATAATGATTTGTTGTAATAAAATAAAAATTGTTTTTTCTTTATTTATTTATTTATATTTTTCATTAGTATATTGTGTTTACCTAAATTCTATTAACATCCATAACGTACTAAATATGCTTGGCTGTCCTCTCCGCTCTGTACATGTACGCATATGCATGTACACAGTCGACACAATTTGCGTTCTTTACCACTATTTTAAATAATCATAAACTTTACATATTAATTTTTTTACTTGCATTTCTAACTACAACAGCATACGCATGTGTGTGTGTGAGTGTGTTTTCTCTTTGTGTGTGTGTGCCTGTGTGTATATGGGCCGAGAAATTTATTAATTGTTTAAAGCATCCGGCAAATTGCAAACGTTTATCTCTGTGTGGGTGTGCTAGATGGATGCTTTAATGTGTCTGTAGGTATTTCTGGCTTGTGTCCATATGTGTATATATGTATGTATTTATGCATACATATATGTATTTGTGTCCTTTTTTCATATCGTTCGCTGTATACATACTAATAATAATGATGTTCTTTAGCTTCAGTTTATAGAGATACTTACACTAAATAAAAAAAATAAAAAATTAAATTATGGTATTTTATAAATTATTATTATTATTATTTTCAATGTATGTGTATGCGTCCGCATTTAAGTGTAAGTAAATGGTTTTATGTTTTCTTAGGTTATGGATACCACTTTATATTTTTATTTTTTTTTTAATTGTAATCATTTTATACACTTTTCTTGTAGAGATTTACTTAATTTATTTACTACTGTTATCGTGTCTCTTCATTTTTTTTTTTTGTTTTTTTTTTGTTTTTTTTTTAATAGTAATAAGGTTTAGTTGAGTTTGCAGTGTAATCATGATAATATAATAATAATAATAATAATAATAGCAACACGGCATGAATTCCAATGTGTTTTATTATTACGTAAAGATGCTTTCTAATGTATGGTATTTATATATATATTTTTTTAAACATTTTTTCTTTTTTTGTTGTTGTTTTGTTTTTATTATAAATATAAATTTACATAAGAACAAAGGAACTATATATTTCAGTCTTTTTAGTATAAAAAATATCTATTGTTTGCATAGTAAACAAATCTGTATTTATGTGTATGCCTGTACTTGTATTTGTATGTGTGTGTTCGTGTGTTTGTGTGTGTGCGTGTGTGTATATGTATGTTTGGGCATATTTGTGTTAATTATTCAAATTTCCTCTTAATTATGTATAAATAGCTACTTTTTATTGTGTGATTTTTTTTTAAATTGGTTGATTGATTGATCGTCCTATATAAGCGATCATATGCGATATCTACAATTTGTTGCTTACGAGCAAAATAATATATAATCTGTATCTATCTACATATTTAGCTGGTTTTTAATGTGTTTGTAGGCATGTGTGCATGTGCATGCGCGTGTCAATAAACACACTCACACATACACTCAATACACACCCAATACTTTCTTTTATCCTTGTCGTTTTAATTATTAGCGTTTAACTTAAACAGAAAAAAAAAGGATAATTTGTGGAAAAGCGATGGAGAGAAAGAGTAAGAGAGAGTGAGAGAGAAAGACTCTATAAAAGCTTAACTATTATATATTTATGTTTCAGTAAAATAAAAATTGGGTTTTGTACTCTGATCGTTATCTATGCATATATGTGTACATACAACCATACATACATATATATAAACACAATCATATATACATGGCATGGCTGCTGTTATAGTTTTTACTATTAATTTTTTAACGATACTGATAGGAACAATAATGATGATGATTATGCACGTGTTTATATATCGTATGTCGCAATTACTCCAGCTTCTACAACAGCAGCAATACGACGAGAAAGTCAAGATACATTCAGTCGCCTTAGGATGGTTTTTGTTTATCCAAACTTTCCTTAAAATTTCTTTATAGAAGCTCTTTTAGTAAACTTTAAAGAATCTTTTAATACAGATTCAATCAATTTTTTTTTTTTAATAAAAAAGTATGAAATAATATTTAGAATAATTTCAAAAGACTTTTTTACAATTTTACATGAAAGAAACTTTACAGTACGTCGCTTAAATTCAAGTTTGTATCATTAAGTGATCACATCTTACAAAGTTATGGGTAACCGGACGGTATTTTTATCTTCTGTTAAATTTTGTTTCAATTAATTACAAAATTGACTACAATTCAGAGTTTATTGCGGACCAATTAGGACGAAACTACTCTTTTTACAACAAGATCAAACCTTTAACCCTTAACGAAAATGAGCGTCTTTTCCATAAATGCGTAACCAAAATTGAAGTCAAAGTTTTTCCAAAAACCTGTGTAGACATCCGTAAACACGTAAACATACATAATTTATGGTCTTGTTTTTAAGCTATTTTTAGATGAAGAGAAATCTATGTGCAATCTTGAAATTTGAAATCATGTCAGAACCTACCACCCGAATCTTTCGGATATTTTTTGATTTATTTCCGCCATTATTCCAAAAATACGTATAAAAAGAAGTTTTTACATTCCCATCAGTCTTATAAACTGCTTCAAACGGACAGAAGGAAAAGAGCGGAATAGAACAAATCGATATAGAATTTCTTGAACAAATTTAAAAATGATTGATTTTCAAATTTCGTTTTCAGATGCCGAGCTTTTTATCTTACATACCGTAAATTATTGCTTAACATATCCTGAATATATTCTGATGTTTTCAAAAAATATTGACATTTTTCATATGTGGTTGGAACAGTTCCACTCTACAGCTTTTCTTGTAAAATTGTTCCAAGATTGTGTCTATGGAGTTGCAATCTGCTATTTTACGCTTCGTGATCTTCAGAATACGAAAATTGAAGCCCGTAAAAGAAAGGACAGTCAAGACTAACTAAGCATAGAATTATATTCTTAATTTTATACCTATGTGTTCGCTGATTCATATTTTTGGATGTTGTAAGAATATGGCAAAATTCAGCCGGATACTTTTAAAAAAGCATTCAAAAGATCTTGTGATTAAATGGAAGTCTATGATGGAACCATATGAAAATGTCAATTGATGTATTAGAAATCTTCTGTCCGAATCCTTACCGTCTTATTCAAACTTTTATAATTAGCTTTTGCATATGAACGGACTCTGTACGTAATATGAACCGGATTACAGTAAGCTTACAAGTAGCTCACAAACGTACGTATGCATTTCCTCCTACATGTGTACATAATGAAACTGAAAAATAATTCCATGAAGTTGTACCAAACCGTGTATATCTAATATACATGTATGTACCTATATATGCATGAATGTAAATAAGCATGTAATTTGATGTAAATAGTGAACATTATATAAACCTATCGTTCTTTTAATGTGTTCTTAATGCAACAGTTTGTTGTTCTTTGATTGGTGTGGCTAATTTTAATTTGAAGGTTTCACAAAATAACGATGACGTGATGTCTTATGTATTAAATTATAATGTGATTTTCTTTGTTTTGTTTTGTTCTTTTCGCATAAAAGAAAGTGTGGGAAAATCCTCATTATTTTTTACAGAAAATATATATATATATATATATATTTCCTATATACAGTTCGTTTGTTCAGCTCTCACTTTATAAACGAAGCTTGTTGGCTTAGGGAGTTTTTAAAATTCGTACACATTTTTTTTTGTGCGCCTGATTAATATTTTTTGTGGATAAGCAAACATAAGCTATTTACAGGATATAGCTGCAGCAAGATTCTACGCTTCTCGTCCTACAAAACCGTTTGGTGGAGGTGGTGGTGAGGATTGTTGTTGTTGCTGCTGTTTCAGCCATTTTTCCTTGAGCGAAAACGTAGACGTTGGTATTAGCCTTAGCTGTGTTCCATGCCCTCCAGTACTTGTTGAGGGTGTATTAGTCGGTGTTGTAGCATGGCTATGACCGCTGCTGCTTCGACTTCGATCGCTGTTGCGTTTATGTTGGGATTGACTATTGCTGCTTCGCCGACTTAACGGTATCCGATCCATTTTCATCCCGTCGGTAGTTTCAAAATCTTCTTCGGATTCATGCGGAGAGGAAGATGACGATGGTGAACATGAAAACTTATCCAAACGGTCGCGCTCAAGCTGAGTGGCTTGCATTTCGGTGGCAGTTGTAGCGAGTAAGAGAGAGGGACCCATCATCTGATAATTAGGATTCTCACTTACATTCACGGTATTTCCGATATCTTCATTCTGCTGCGGTTCACTCATGATTACATAGTTGGCATTTTCACTACTTTGGGATGTAGTTGTTATTGGACACGTTTGCAATTGATAATTAGGATTTGCCGAAGACGTTCCCGAACTATTGAGAGATTCGTCCAGTATTTGATAGTTGGGATTGGAACTGATAGTAAATGTAGAAGTTGAGGGAAGTTTTGGTTTCAGTTTACTTGCGTCGCCACCACCTTCAACGGATGACGATTCATTCAGCCTTCGGTAATTAGGATTTTCACTTATACTCGCTGCTGGTGTGAAAAATCGTGGATTGGAGCAAAAACTGCCCGCGCTCCCACTACCTCCACTTTCTATGGTTCCCAAGTTTTGACCGCTCATACTTTTGCCACGGCCGCCACGAGTCAAGTTACTGCTACTCCCATCACCGGCTCCGCTAATTGGTGCGCATGGATTAGAACTGGAGCTATTGTGGCTTACATTGCTACCGGAACGTTTGTGATTGAAAAAGCGTATATTTTTACGCAAAAGGGTAGGCATCAAGCTATTGCCTAAAGAATCGGCAACAGCTTTTAGGTTAGAATATTTGCCAGTCGTTGTTGCTTTCGAAGATGTATTCGATGACGCAGCAGAAGCTGTGGAAGGGTGTAATGAAGATGCAGTTGGTTGACCAATAACGTCATCAGGCACTGAGCTCGACAAAGGCATAATCCTCGGCAGTATCTGACGTTCTCTAGAGCCTAACAATAAGTTTTGCCCTGCGGACGGTATGGCAAAGTTATCCTCTTCATCATCGCCTGCATGGCAGGAAACTTGTTGTCTATAATTTGGACTTGGATCATATAGTTCGTAACCACGTTCGTCCGTTCCGATCCTTCCTCTTTCTTCGGTTTCTTCGTAATCTGGCTGCACATACGCATCAACATCATCTACCGTGCCTCGTACAATGCCGTGAAGAAATCGCCGCTGGGAGGGTGGATAGAGTTGCCGCTGATGGGGTTGGATATGTGATTGCAACTGACTGTTTACTCGTGCAAGACCGCTTGATGTTGAAGGCAAGGAACTCAAGCCTTGGTTATGATGCAAATTTTGTGATAAAATCAGACTATTTTTCGATTGGACATCTGGTGTGCTGCTTACAACTATGGCCGAGCCAAGACTAAGGATTTACAGAACATATTACTGATTCTTATTTCGATACGACATTTAAATTATTTACCTGCATGGCGAATGAGGAGGTTCGATATTCATTGTTATGGGACTTTCAACTTGATTCTCGCCAGAGGAGTCATTTTCTTCAGCCAATTGAAAACCACCGTACTCTTCCATACGCAGTGGTGTAGTTACATCTTCCATATCGTTCTCAGGTTCCTCAAACACATCGCCAGATCTTTGATTTCTTTCTGCATTTACAATTATTCGAAAAAAGAAAATATATATGTATATGTAAACTTATAAGTAATGTTTTTTTACCAGCAACTTCTTTAGCAAGAACTTGTTGTCCTTCTTCTGAATGATAAAATGAAACTTCACGAAAATGTGGATCAGCCAAATCTGCTAAATAGCGAATAATCTCCATAAAGGTAGGACGAGCGGTTGGTCGATGATGCCAACACTTTTGCATTAAACTATACAATTTGTCTGGACAATTTTCAGGTCTCTCCATAACACCGCCCTCAATGACATAGCGCAGTACTTGATCGTTAGACAGACCCTATAAAAATTCATGATAAATGGGCAAAATTGTGAAATATTTTAAGTTCCCACTTACTTGATATGGTTGCGAAGCTAAAGTGGACATCTCCCATAAAACTACACCATAACTGAACACGTCACTGGCACTGGAATATACACCATCTCTTAAACTCTCTGGAGGCATCCACCGTACTGGCAACAAGCCTGAAAAACGTAATTTCATTAGCGCCAAACATTTTATTATGATATACGTAATACCTTTTGTACCCTTGCGATAATAGTCAGTTTCATAAATATCACGCGTCATACCAAAATCGCCTATTTTCACGGTTAAATCAGCAGCTACCATACAGTTGCGCGCCGCTAAATCCCTATGAACGAATTTCTTTGCTGACAAATAGGCCATACCGTCAGCTATTTCTATAGCCATCTGCAAAAAGCGGCATGACCATTTCTCCATGACTGATTGGGACAATTTCTTTGCAGACTTACCTGATAAATGCGACTTAATGGAGGGGGTTGCGAGGATAGACCTCTTTCGGCCAATGTCATGCCAAACTCATCCCGCTCGTCCGGACGATGAGCGCGAAGATACGATTTAAGGTCGCCGTTCTTCATTAATTCCATAATTACCAACGCAGGTTGGCCACGGGAACAAACTCCTAGTAATCGGACCACATGATAGGTGTCAAACTGTTTCATCACGCTAGCCTCATTTAAGAAATTCATGCGCTCACGGTCCGTGGCATTTTCATTTACAGTTTTAACGGCGCACGGAGTATCCTCGGCGCTGTTATTATAACCCTTTAATATTCCTTCGTACACCATGCCAAACGATCCTTGACCAAGGGGATTCAGTTGTATAACCCGGTCTCGAGCCACCTCCCATTCGTCAGGTATATACTGAAGACTGATATAATAGGGATTTACGGTGGGAAACATTTTTAAATCAGATGGCGGCGTAAGAAAACGCTTGCGAACCAGAAAATATATTGTGCCCCCAATTAATGACAACAACGTCAATAATGCGACACAGATCCCAGCTATAAGAGCTGGTGATGGAGTGGTAGGCTAAGGCGAAAAAAAGTAAAATATAGACTGTGTAAAAATAAAAAGAATTGATTCTAAACTCACTGGAATGTAAATGTAGATGGTTCTCGAAAATTTTCCTTCACCAGCCATAGAGTTTGTGCGTATTCGTATACTGTAATTGCCAGTGAACAGGCCCGTCAGAACATAGCCGTTGTGTTGGTAGTCTAGCTCAGTGTAATCAACTTCTGTAATGCATTTCTTCTCCTCAACTGCATCCTGTGTTTGCAGTTCATACATTATAGTGTACGAGACTACTGCACCATTCGGGCGAGCTGGACGTTCCCAAAACAAACGAATACTACTACGCGAAGAATTCGTAGGCTCAAGATCGGCACGCAGTTTTTCAACCTTGTCAACGTCATCTAATCACATAATATACATATTAATAATGGGAAAAAACGGTATAAGTAAATCTTTTTACAACTCTGTGTGTATACAACATACCTAGCATAAGTGTACGTGCTAGAATTTTTACTTCCATGCTGCATTCGTTGGGAGAAGCTCCTTCCTCAGGTTCGCGGCATGCTTTCACTCCGATCATATACCATGAGAAGTGCTTAAGAGATTTAAATACATAATCTGTAGTAGTAGCGTTCACAGATGCAGCTATAACTTCGTAATAAAGACCATCTTCATCCTTGCGTGTTATATTGGAAGGCATATTATGCTTTTCCTGCTTAGGCTCAACCAACGCGGAGCGAACAGCCCGATCATATTCATCGATCGGAATATCACGTATATGACGAAGCAAGAAGCTATCGTTAGGAGTGCCTTCAATGTTACGACGTCTTCGTTTAGTCATATCGGATTCATTGCTTTCGACAGTAACCGCATTTTCAATAGGCACGGAATCAGTTTTCCTATAAACAAATAAAAATTTGACTGCTGTGGATGTGTGCTGTTGTGGGAAAAGTTGTTCTGGTATGAGCAAACTCACATACTCCACATCAAATGCAAATACCAAACCCGCCTACCATCACGCGAGGTCTTAATAATATATATATAAATCTTCTTCACTTTGTTTTCTTCGTTATAAGTTCTTGTCGATCGTAGCAGAATTCCCTATATTATTTTCTACATTATGTTAACTACGTTATTGTACAGATTACGTTACGCATATTAAATAACTAAATCAGTTTTTTATACCCGTATTTCATTGCATTTCACTTTGCAAATGTTCGCTTTACACTCGCAAAGGATCTGCGTCAAACAAAGAGTAGTTTTGATGTTCAGCATACGCATGATCTCGAATCGCAATAAAGATTTCGAAATAAGGAATTTCGAAGAGTATAGCGGGGAAAATCAAAGTCAGTCTCTTTAAAGAATAGTGCAAACGTTAAATTAGAATCTATATCGGCTCTTTCCAAGGTAGCGAATTGAAAGGCATTCGCTTGAGAATCTCGAACGGAAAATATTCTTTTAAAATCTTAACAACAATATTTTTTGAAAATGACGCCTTTTATTCGACAAGATTAACTAGACAGTGCGTTGTGGACGTTTAGAATTTATTGACAGAACCGCAAGTAGCGAACACTACAAACAGAAGTCACAATTGGGCGAAAAATTAACTTAAGTTTAATTAAGTGACATTAACTCGTTTAAGCAAAGATCTCAAACGGCAGCGAGTAAGCTAATTCTAATTGATCACCCCATTTGTCTCTTTTGAACCACAACAGGCAACGGTCCGATTCTGGATTAGCTTGAAAATTGAATCGTTCTTCCACAAAAGCACATGTTATACAATATGTAAAACAGCATAGCTTTGATTCGTTATAAACTAAATAGACTTTTGAAACTTTTAAAAATTAAAAAATTAATTTAAGAGCAGAAAAATACGATTTAAACATATTATTATGTATATTATATTATTATATGTATTGTAAATCAGCTTATCAGATTACATGTAAAGTAATCTTAAATACTTTTGAAGAAACGCATACTATATAATTTGGAGCAAAACCACTGTTCGGTTTAAGCTAAACGTAGTTTATTTTCTATTTTGCACTTACTTTACGTATATAAAATTCTGGAGGGTGTTCTCCAACTCGATACTAGCATGTATATTTGCATCAGCATTTTCGTCATCGTATACAGAGTCCTTAGGCTTAGGGCATTTACAACCCTCGGATATTGGAGGCTTTTCTGTTCGCGGACTCTCAATTTTTGGGTTTTCAATTTTAATCTCCTTCAGAGCTTTAAAGAATAAAAGCAAAATGAATTTCTTCGCTTGCTTTCTTTTTAAGGTCTGCTTTACTTACGATCTTTGCAATAGTTTCTGGACTCAGAGTTTTGAATTCGAACTAATACTGCGCGTATCTTGTACATTTTCAATTGGCCATTTGCCGATGTAGGCGGCAACCAAGTCATAACAATTTCTGAGCTGGAATTGGGATAAGCTTGCAATTTATTAACAAACTTAGGTTGATCCGATTTAGTTATAAAACGTTGCACTGGACTTTGGGCATTGCGTCGTTCAGTTGATATAGTCATCGTCTTCACATAGTAAGCATATTGCGTGAAAGGGTTCAGATTAAGAAAAAAATAACGAGTCTCTTTGGTCGGCAAGCTAATTGTCCATCTAATTAAGTCGAAAGTAAAAAAAAATTCAATTTTATTTTAAATTTTTTTCAAACATGACATTAAGATTAAAAGTGAATTAATTACCCATCATCACACGGACGAAATCCGTGCTTGGTGGCATTGCCAAAATTATCTTCAATATGCAAATACTGATAACCGATGAATGTACGCTCATCTTCAAATTTCATAGGATTTAATATCTCAACGATGTCAAATTGTGAATTTATTGTAGTAAGCGTAACATTCAAGAATGTTGTGTTACCTAAAATTTATTAAAATACAAAATTAAATTGATCTTCACTCGTCTGACGTTAATATGTACCGCTTAATTATCACTCACATGATCCTCGTGAACCATTTGAATCTTCAGAAACCTCATTCTTGTCGAATTTCGTTTGATTTTTAAGCATAGGCAAAAGCGTTTCAATTTCGGTTAAACACAATTTCGGGTTGAAGTGAAAATAAACCGTCCCAGCTTCAATGCGTACGGTTTGAAACTTACTTGTCTTCCACGAGTCTTTCGCCTTTTATAGTTTTCAAATTTTTGAAAAACCTTAGATTTAGCATTC
>NW_024002849.1:0-1111 GCF_014805625.2 Glossina fuscipes
GTTCGGCTGCATGTGATGATGGTTGTGTACTGCCGAATGACAGATGACGTGGCAGTTAGAACTTACAGGTGAGAGGTGCGGGTGTGTTTTTCCGTTCTATGCCATAGAAGTTGTAAAAACATTGCTCACAAAACGTTTGTTGCAAAACTGTTCGAATTTAATATCCGCAATCCCACGTGAGCTAGTTCTTCCAGTGACCAGTTGAAGGCTTTCGTATTGCTTTAGTAGGTTTTGCAGCCGGACAGTGAAATAGGTGCATGCCCTTTAAAGTTTTTAAAAAAAAAGAAGTTTGCAAAATTTTGCTGAAAAGATAAATCGTATATTTTGAGAAGGAAATGCAATATAAATCAAGGTTTATAGTAATAGTAGATGGATCGAGCACGTCATTGTAGCAAAGAGGCAGGATGCAGGGTGATTAGCTACGAAGTCAGGGAAAACATATAAATTTACTACCGCAACACTAGATCGATCACAAAATTTCGCCTTGAACGCTTCGAACCCTCAAAAATAGCAGTGGGTGATGCGGGGCAATTAAAAAAACTTTTCCTGGTTCCGGCAATCGCACTACAATTTCAGCAAAGCGAGATCCTTCACGCCGTCTGGAGCGGTTTCCAATAAAATTTGGGAATGCTTTGTATTCTCGAACTGTTCGTCGTTCGCTAACCTGCCAACAGGAATGGCTCGGAAAGCTCCTTTAGTGAGAAAGTAATTTAGAGAAAGGAAACAAGTAAGGCACAGACCACAAGGCGAAAAAAGGTGGAGAAATATGCCCTGGAGCGACGACCCAAAAATAAGTTTCTTTGAAGACGACGCGACAATGACAAATGTATTTCGTTTAAAAGGCAAAAAAATCGACATTAGATTTCCTAAAAAGCCAGGGTGCCTGATTTTCTAGGCGAATTTGGTGAAATCTTGGTTCCGAGAGTAGAATTTGGATGTCATTGAATGGCCAAGTCATTCTCCCGGTTTCAATACTCTTCAGAATATATAGGGTATCATATAAAGTATCATGCCTCCTGTAGCAATAAAAAAGAATTGTGGAAAAATATTCAAAAAGTATAGTTTAATACGTTAATAGAGAAACTTGCGATAATTAACTTCATCCGTAGCT
>NW_024002850.1:0-3619 GCF_014805625.2 Glossina fuscipes
GGGGGTTCGCCAAACTGTCATCGCAGTTCTGTCGCTCCGGCGTGGATCTGTTGGGCAGGGCGGCAATATAAGGGGGGTTCGCCAAACTGTTATCGCAGTTCTGTCGCTCCGGCGTAGATCTGTTGGGCAGGGCGGCAATATAAGGGGGGGGTTCTTGAGCGGTACGCCCACCAAATCGTGCATGTAAAACACGATAAGGGTCGACTGTTCAGGAGGGGAGAGGAGTCAATTGGTGTGGGGTCCATGAAAAGTAATCGGGGGGGAAACGGAACCTCATGTGCACGCCCACGCCGTTTTCAGCCACAGCACGGGAGTTAAAAGAAAATCAAAGTCTCAAAAGACATCTCCTAATTTATAACCTTTCTTATTGTAAATACATTTATTTATAACCTTTTTATAAGAAATATCATTTATTAACGAACTGTAATGCTAGCACTGTCCTAGGAGGGCCAAGATTTCATTTGTGTTCGGTTCTGAACAATAATAAAAGAAGTGAAAGTAAAATCCTTGGCTTATAGAGCATTGCTGGCATCCGTATTGAAAGTGTACACCCCATACGAGGGTTATATTTATATATATATACACAAAAAAAAAAAAAGAACACAAAAGATACGATATAAAAGAAGCAAACTTATACATATGTAAAGAGAAAAAAAAAATATTCTTAAGAGCTTATTGAAAACAAAAAATATAAAAAAAAAAAAAAAAAAAGAAACATCTGCAAAATAGAATAAGTTACAGAAAATTTCTAATAACGAATGTTGTAAGCGCTTTGCTTGTTTTGATTCTTTCCTTGTCTTGGTGGTCAGCTTTGCCACATTAATTGCTTCTTTGTTTCGATTGATTGTTCTGCTTCTGTTTCTCTTTTGTCGATTGTATTAAGTTACGACTACGAGATCGGATTGTTGGTTTAAGAAAGGGGGGTATATTGGTAGTTTTTCTTCGAATTTGGTTTCTGCCTAGTCCTTGCGGTTCTAGGGTATCGCTTTCGGGGAGTTTTTCAAAGGTTTACGGTTTTACCTGTTGTTCGATAGCAGTAGGGCTGAAAACGTAGCAATCGGGGGTCTAACCTGGTATGAACCCAAGTTTCAATCCAGCCCACGCTTCGCAAACGGTAGACGAGTCCCTGGCGACCCGGTTGGATCCAGTATTCCAGCGATACCAGCTCGGAGGAAACTACACCACAGTAGAGTATCATGCAGATAGCAGTGCAGCATCACCTTTTAACAGCCTCAGCAGAAAGCTGAACCACCTTTTCAAAATGTCAGACAACGAAACTACAGACATCACTCGCAACGCCGGTGGCAACATCGCAGATAATGGTCACAGCGGTCACCGCCAACCAGGCCCAGCAGGGGAAACAGCTAGCTCGGATCTAGACCTAGCAAGCATGCTGAAGCAACAACACGAAATGCTCCTAAGCTGCATGCAGGAAATTAGCCACCTAAAGCAAGAGACGTCCGCAGCAACGCAGCGAACCCAACTACGAGACAGCGAAGGGAAGCAAAATTTCATAGTAGCAGCATCGACTTCAACACCACAGCAGCAAATGCCACCCCAAACAGTAGCGCAGCCTAGCGGTAGTTACCACCACGACCAGCCGACAGGACAACAACGGTCCAGTGATGAAAACGCCCGGAGGCGAAACATAGATCTCAACCGCTGGCACATTAAATTCGACGGCTCCGGTAAGGGGCTTACGGTCGAGAGCTTTGTGTTCCGAATAGAACGGCTCAGGCAGCAGCACCAGATAAGCCATGAGGAGTTGTTTGCCGAGTTTCACTGCCTAGTGACCGGTCAAGCCAGCAAATGGTATTGGCAGCTGTTGGAGGATAGAGAAGGAGACATCACCTTTGATTATTTCACGCTAAAAGCTGAGCTCCTCAACCAATTCAAGACTGCAGACTCTGATTACGAGTTAATTAGAGAAGTCATGGAGCGAAAGCAGCAGAACACCGAGAGCTTCGAGGACTATTACGCGGAGATACACGACCTAACATTCCGCCTACGCAGAAAGATCCCTGAGGCAGAAATGATCAAAATAATGAAGTCCAACGTTAAGCCCAGTCTGGCCGCACTGATTTTCGCCACCAAAGTAGAAAGCATTGGCGAGTTCAAATCCGAATGCAAGAGGGCAGAAAAGCTGTTGAGAGAAAGTAGAAGCAGGCCGAAACACGTAAGCGAGATTGGACAAGAAGGGGGAAATGGTGACGGAGTTCATCGCGAGGCGGTTGAAGCCCTAGCGCCGCGGCATAGCCCAAGCAGCGACAGGCAACGCGGAAACGGCGGGGCGGTGAAATACGACAAAAGATGGGTTAGCACCGGCAATACAGGTAAGCCTCCGAACGAGCGGCACCACATGCAACCAGCAACATCACGTGCAGTCCAGCCGAAGCAAGAGGCCACGGCAGCAGTGGTAACACCCCAGCACGATACCACCACACCAGCACCAGCGATCGCAGTGAGGACAGCACAGAGCATTGCTTTCTGCCAGTCACCGTTCCATCTGATGATATGCTATGTGTGCGGGATGCCGGGAGATTATTTTTTAAGAAATCCAGCGGAAGGCGCCAGAGAAAATCGTTGCAGGTGTCCCTTCGACAACATGGTCTGTTTCGCATGCGGCAAAAATGAGAGCTACAGCGCTTTACCTGCATCGGAAAACACCAGGCTGCAGCAGCAACAACAATGACAACAACATCAACGATAACAGCAACAACAACATCAACAGCAGCAATAACAGCGGCAACAATAGCAATAACAACACCACCAACAACAGCAACATCAACAACAATAACAACACCAACAACAACAAGGACAACACCAACCTCAGCAGTGACAATATTAGCGCGAGCAGCAACAGGCACAACGATAACACCAGCAACGGAGCAAGACATACCCGAGTACCGAAGCTTAGCACAGAGGATCGCGGACTACCAGCGAAAGCGACACGAGATATTCAGCGCAGAAATTTTTAGAAGGCGAGCGCTCACTAGAAGACATGGAAAGATTCTGATCTTACGCCAAAGGAGGAAGGCGTACAGGAGGTTTCATCAAAAGGAGATCTCAGCGATTGTCTCCCTAGAGCACGACGACAGGATGTTTGCTCGGACCAAGGTCGACAACACCGAAGTAACCGCTCTTCTGGACACAGGAGCCAGCGTGAGTTGTTGTGGGGCCGGAGCAACGAGATTCCTCGAGAATCGAAGACATCGAGTCATTAGGCTGCAAAATCGACACGTAAAAACAGCGGATGGAAACAAGACGTCAGTGACGGGACTCATTACCTTACCCGTCGAGTGGGAGGGCGAGACCAGGAGTATTGAATTCTGTATAGTACCAGAGTTGCGGCAGCAATTTTATTTCGGCATCGACTTCTGGAAAGCTTTTGGCTTATCTGTCGCCACCAAAGCAGACACTATTAATTCTCCGAGTAAATGCCAAGTTTTAGACGCCATAAGCCAAGGAAACGATAACTCCAAGAGCTACCGAAACTCATCACTTCAACTGACTGATGTAAAGCAAAACTCTCTAGGTGAAGGTCCTTACCTTCACCTAGAGAATGTTTCCTTAAACATTGCCACACAACACACGCGAAAAGTTCAGCGGATCTATTGAA
>NW_024002851.1:0-4055 GCF_014805625.2 Glossina fuscipes
ATGGATTAAACAATGTAATAATGAATCTTGTCTTTCGTTAAATGATATCACGATTCTGAAGAATCATTTTTTCCGAACTTCTTCTACATTTCTATTGCAACTCAAAAGGTAATAACTTGTAAATTTTTTTGATTTTGCATTTGTTAGTTTCGTTAAAATTCACTATCTCAGATCAAGCTTACCTAACCGATCTTGCTTTGGGAAATCAAGTTAAAAATATATCTATGAAAGATCGATTTGAGTTTTTTACTTTTATAAATTTCAAGTAACGAAACGACGCATAGACGTAATGTACTGCAGATATTCTAATAAAATTTTAAATTAAGATTTACTTCAAATGAACCGAAATCGTTCCAAGCGGGTATCCTAAAATGCACTACTTAAAACAAGTCCATATGATTATTTCTTAAAATTGCGGTGAGTATCAGAAGTAGAAGAGTGAAGATTATAGAGAAGTATTCACAAATTCGTTTTCAATTGAATATTTCTCCTTGTGTGTTTTTAAAGCTTCGAAATTTTCAATATTATATTCATGTTGTTGTTGTTGTTGTTATTGTTGTTGTATATACATACCCCTTCTTTGCGGAGATGTGCTTCAATTATTTGGTTTTCAACTGAACATATGGAAATAATGTTTAAGCGCCGTTACGCTACGACTTCTCTCCGACAATAACACGAATCTCTTCTAATGTTGTTACTTAAAAAAATAAAAAAAAACACTTATTTTTTCCTGTTTTCTTTTCCAAATATTCGAACACAATAAAAGGTTGTAGCTGTTTTAATATATATTTTTTTTGTCATAATTAATTATTTAAACGACTATAAATCTCTTGTAAAGTTTTTTTTTTATTAAATCGTTTTTTCGAATATTTCAATGCGTATGAAAACAACAACAAAAATAAAGGCCAAACATATGCCAAATAAATATGATTTTAAGGCAAGCATTTTATTGCAACCAAATGAACTTCGTCTTCCGGCCATAATACGTGTATGTATGCTCTATGTCTAAAATAAAGCGCATTGATAGCAAGATTAAATTGTAGTAGCAAATAAAACGAATCCCTTATTATTATGGACATGATTGACAATTTATGTGTAAAAACGATAAGAAGCGATTCATTCTTTTCTATAATTAATTTTATCAACAGCATACCTCCCCTATGCTTACCTTTCCGAATTGTTGCGTTATCGAATGGGAATTTTTCCATGAACGACCGGCCTGAATATGCTCACACAATGATTAGTCAATAACCAACAATTGTCACACAAACAAAAAGTAGGCAATTTTAACTCATTTAATTTACTTAAAGTTTTCATTTAACTTATTCTGAGGAACTGAAGAAACGTAAGGAAAAAACAACTAATTCCCTTATAATATACTAGAGTGGGAAAATAATTTCAAACTTGCCTATTACTCTTCTAATATTTGATATTATTTATTATGTTAAAATCCGATTAAGGTAAGGTAAATATGACAAAAAATCTCTCAACAACAACAAATCGATTAGTAGAATTTTTAATTAATAGCTTTTAGAATATTTAAAACGAACCAAGTTAACGCTGAACACGGCTGTACGACTCACAAAAGAATAGATACTTAGTAAGCAGCATTATAGAGTGTGGGGGACACAAATTTTTGATGCATTTAAAATTTTATTTTCGAGAGCTGCCGAGTCTTATTAAGCAAGACAAGATTTATTGCAATAGCTAAAGAACAGTAAGAGAGAGATAGAGAAAGAGAGAAAGAGAGAAAGAAAGAGAGAGAGAGAGAGAGAGAGAGAGGGAGAGAGCCAACTCGCCAAATTGCCCGGCATGCTCGGAAACAAACAAAGATGCCGAGCATAGCATCTTTCGCTGCAGAAGGTTCGAGAATGGCAAACCCCAAATAGACCCAAGTGAAATATTGGACGGGTTAACTGCCAGCAAAGTGGTCTGGAGCACTGTAGGCGACTTTGTACGCAGAATGCTCAAAGAACTACGGCGGCTTGAAAGACAGCGGGTGACGAGCAGAGGGAGTGGAAGCCAATAGTGTATTCCACAGTGGTCCCACCATCGGAAGCGTGCTAACGACAACCAGCCTCCGCGAAGGAATACGTAACAGTGGTCCCGCGGGGGAGAGTGGTAGAAGAAGCGCATGGCTTCTTTCTTTTCAGTACGTATGCGCCATGGATAGCGAAGCGTGCATGCTGCTATTAAGAACCATCAGTATCTTTTTAAGATTTTCTACCTCCAGCTCGCAGAGCAAAAAAAAAAGAACACACACACGCGCACGTGCGCACACATACAGTTTTTGTACCTTCGCGGTTACAAATTTGATGATGAGCAAAAATTGAATCGTTATTATACCACCGCAGAAGCTCTAGAAGCAACTCTATAAGCCATTTCTCCCTTTTACGATTTTCTCGCGTCCATTCTTAAGTCGTTCCGTAACGAATACCTACGCTTTCTTACAGAGTGAACAAAAAGTTGTCGTATTTATCAAGTTTTAATAAACGGAAAATAGTGTTTTTATATAAGAGCATCTCATTTTTTTGTTGTTGTTGTTGTTGTAGATTGTGTTTTGAGGTTATTTCTTGATGTTCGTTATCGCTTCTTCGCATGACATTGACTTGTAAAAATTTAAAATTTATCAAAAAACTTTCGTTACGATTCTCTATCGATTATAATTGTCCCACTAAGCGAACAAATGAAGGACGTTCGTGAAAAATTTCTACCGACTTAGATGCTTGACAGCAAACCAACACTAGCAAAGATGACATTATATCTATAGGTCCGAAATAATTAGGTAGTAGTCAAATGGACGGAATTTCAATGCAAGGGTTCTTCTCAACTATAACAAAAGAAAAAAAAAAAAAAAAAAAAGAATCGCAGCCTTCAGCATAATATTCATGCTTAGCGATAAGGACAATATTGGCTCCGTTAATAAGCGAAATTAACGGAATTAATCAAACCAGCAATAAGCAATTTATGCCAATCGAGTTATTGGACCGCACTCTTTTCAACTTAGAGGTGATGAACAAAGTTTTTTTTATCTCATGCCGGCAAATTGGAAGATTTGAAGCAGAGATGCTATACAAAGTGCAATGTCATTTATTAACAACGAACTCTTTAAAAAAAATTTGAAAAACTGTACACATATATAACATATATAATATATGTATGTAATGTATGTAAAGATACACATCTATGTATATATGTTTAAAGTATTTTTAATAGAATATAATAAATTCTTAGGGAAATTTGTGGAATATTGAAGGAACGAAAAAAACTTGTTGTGTAATTTTATCCTAAAACAACACAAACTGACATAAATCTTTCGAGCAGAGATGATCAAATTTAATTTAAAGAAAACAAAAAGAAATCAATTGATCGTTAAAGATTTTTATCAACGAACAAGTAAAAAATTTAAAAGGTCGAAGGACTCCTCCATTTCAGTCAGTCGACTGACTGAAATGTATGGCCAGTAAAGGTAAATTTTACAAGCCTAGTGTAGGTATCATTTAAAACAAGGTAGATAGATAGATAGATAGATAGATGGATATGTGTGTTATTCATTTAACTATATAGGTATAGTTTGAGAAGGGTTTCTTTAGAAACATATATTTTTTCAGTTTGTTTGTTAATCTTGTTGCTTTTATTGATTACTGTTCTGGATGAGAGTTAGATACAATTTCTTCAAGTTGTTGTTTATGTCGTTGTGATTGACATTCATTTCAAATTCATGATCAAATATTTTTCTTTAATTTTTTTTTTTTTGATATTCCTCTCTTTAATCCTAAGACAAAAAAATCAAAGTAAATTAAAAAAACAAAATTTGGCCAAAAAATTTTAAATTTTTTTTTTTTTTTTTTTTAATAAATTATTTAAAAAAAAAAAATGTTGAGGTAAAAATCTTAGCAAGAATGAAGGATAACCTGTATTCGCTTATACCTAAGAAGATTTATATTTGAAATGACGGAAAGGTATACAAAGTATAAACAAAACGAAGAATTTGTATTGCTTTGCAACTCTAAGCAAATATTAAGGAGTTTAGATTTATAGTAAGGCACAAGGTG
>NW_024002853.1:0-747 GCF_014805625.2 Glossina fuscipes
TTTTCACTTAGTATTTATCGACAGAAATTGTTACCTTTAAAATGGGGTCAAATGAGAAACAAGTATCGAAACGAAACATCAAAGAACTTGTTATTAAGTTCGTTGACTGATGTATAAGGTCTGGATTACTTTAGCATTTCGATCCATTTCGAGCAAGTTTAGATCTGCTCGTCTGCCGATCCATGTTGTGTTGAATTTTTCACAATTTCCATAGTCTGAAAAATGGATAAGGGAACAAATAGAAAATTTCACATATTATTCCCAATAATTTATAATTTGTACCTAATGTTGGTTATTTCACACTTCGATTCAACAAAAGCATTTATTGGAATTTGGCTATTCTGACATGACTACTGAGAGATGTTGTATTTTTATACATTAAATTGTCTAATGAGAAATTAGCTTCTAGGACAAAAGTAAAATACATTACCATGACACTTCTCAAATATCATTTGGATTGGATAAGTTTCTTCAAGCAATAGCTCGTTATACACACTGTACACGTCTTCGTGCAATTTAAAGGACTTCTGCTTGGCCGAATTAGTTGACAAATCTGAAATACACCATCAGTGGGTAGAACAACTGCCAAAGCAATACAATTTTCATATCGAGTATCTTCAATTTTGTTGCTAAATAAAAACGGTTTCAGCACACAAACATAGTTTGATTTAAGGTTTAAGATTTCTTTGACTAAAATTATCTTTTTTTTATTTCTGCGGCTTATCTTCTTACACTTTTGTAAAGTTT
>NW_024002853.1:757-1475 GCF_014805625.2 Glossina fuscipes
GTTGCTGCTCAACATAAGAATTTGGACGGTTGCTCAATCTAGGCAAATTCGTCTTGGGGCGCATTTGGAATTCATGATATCAACCACTTATTTAGGTTGCATTAAGTCTGCAAATCTTTTAGCAGCTTATTGGTTCTTTATGTGTTACACTTTGCTCGTTCTAATGTAATAATAGAATTACTAGATTAATTACATACTTATTGTGATTTACCGTTAATGCTGGTAAGTTTGGAAGCCCACCCATTCTCAGTAAATGTTCTACTTCGCTATTAATATTGTTTGATTGATAAATAGACTTCGTATCGAGCATTTCAACTTTAATACAAGCTAGTCATTCTTTAATTTAGATTTTAATTTTCATAAATCACTTCCAATGCGTATATCGTATGTGAACATTGCATTATCATGTTTAGAAAAAGCTTCCTTATCGTTTCCAATTCGTGTTTCGTCTTTTTTATTTCGTCAATCTCGTTTATATCGCCAACATGACCAGTTTCTATATTTTCGACAAGATTATTGGTGGTTGTAAACAACGTAATATGTGTCTAAACATCGCTTGGTTTTGGTTAAAGTGCCTAAATAGCAAAAATTTCCTCAATAGTTGACACAAGTTCATGTGCTTGAGTTACTCATTAGCCAGAGGATTAAAAAATCTCTTCTCTTTGCGTCATTTATCATTATCGTCATTGCTGCGTTTCCTATTATTTATTTTAAAAAA
>NW_024002854.1:0-3217 GCF_014805625.2 Glossina fuscipes
ATGACAAAGTGGCGCCCAACGTGGTGAGACCTATCATAATGATTTTTAGGCTATTTAACTCTTAAATTAATTAAAGAAAATTTGTTTTCTAATTAAAGAAAATTTGCTTTCTAATTAAAGAAAATTTGTTTTCTAATTTTTGATGAAAGTTGGTCGCCATAAATTCATGACAAAGTGGCGCCCAACGAAAAGCAACCAAGATTAAAGTAAATCAAATTTATATGTATACACTGCTAAAATGTAATACCTTTGTGATGATACAATTTTTGCATGCCCATACATGCATCTACGCGATCGACGTTTGAAGCGAAGGTAGCATAAGAAAAATAGTCACTTGTTTAGCTCGCAGGTTAGCGTCCCTCCCAGTACAAACCATAGTGTTCTTGTAGGGATAATATAATATTTTGAAAAAAAAAGGAAAAAAAAGGTGGGGTTTAATTAATGTAAATAGAAATCCTAAGAATGTGCAACGTAATTATGGTTACGAAAACCTCACAACGCATCAACCATCAGAAACTTATGGAAAATATTTATGGATTATTGGCGGCGGTGCGACTGTGATCATTTGCAAAAATGTATTCACATCCAGGACCAATTCAGTGAAAGCATTTAATATGAGACACTCAAAGGTGAATACTTTTCCAGATGGAATAAACGCCTATACAAGCACTTGTCGAAGGCTGCCGTTCAAAACTGACGTTAATGACATGTAGAATAATTGACGTCAAATCTCTCGAACAGCTTAAATGCTGGAAACCATTTAGTCATTCCCATTTTTGTCCATTTATACAAAATCCTATTTCCAAAGCTGTTCTATGAATGACTGTATTAAGCGAAGGGGTGCGAGGTATTTAATAGTGAGCCATATCTCACTGTATTAAAAAATTTTTTCTTTTTTTCCTCTCTCCAAATTTATTGCAGTAGGATGAAGATTCAACAATAAGAAAATTAACAGCACGTGAAAGACGTTTTATCAAGTTCGCGTCCAGTGAATATGACGGGCAATTATACATGACACCACAAGTTTTTTTTTTTTTTTTAGCATCAGTTGTCAAACAAGAACCCAGACGTAAATATATTAATGAACACGCCAAGCAACTTCCTGCTTAATTCCAAATAATTTTTTTTTGTTTTATAAAATGAAGCTTGCTTGAAACGTCGCATACTAATTGAACGGGATATAGATTCGATGCGTGATGAAACCCCACCGTTGAAGAAAGGTTCAAATCAATTGTCTAGAAAATTAAGGGATCGAGGTAGCTTCATATACACATAAAGTTGAATTTAGGGTGTTGAAAAAAAAAAAAAAAAAAGGAATCTCGTCTTCCTCTCTTAGGCATTATTTCCTATACCGAGTATTTGTTTGTATTATCAATTTTAACAAGTAAGCGAAGCATATATCGGAGATAACGTTCGGATATATTAAAACTCTGTGGAGAATGTGAGAAACACCATAAAAAGAATTAAAAATCATTTAATTTTTCTTCCACTCCTAAACGATTATTTATAATAACAGGTGCCTTTCCTTGATTGGCTTGACTACTCTATACCAGCATTTTAAGTTGTCTGCCTGAAGTTACAAAGCAGTTCACAAGAAACAGTGAACAGTGAAAGTTTGATATCAATGTTTGATTCTGATTTTTTTATTTCAGTTTTTGATTCTATTTTTTTTTTACTTCAATTTTTGATTCTAATCTTTTTACTTCAATTGTTGATTCTAAAATTTTTTTTATTTCATTTTTTTTTATTCTGAATTTCTACTTCAATTGATGATCCTAATTTTTTATTTCAATTTTTGATTCTAAATTTTTATTTCAACTTGTGATCCGAACTTTTTATTTCAATTTTTGATTCTAATTTTTATTTCAATTTTCGGTTCTAATTTTTTATTTCAATTTTTGTCATCCCCAATGTAAACCAATTTCAACACATATCTACATATATGTACAGCTCCTTAGCTGCGAGGTATTTCAATGTGTACAAACATCCAGGTTATGGTCTACCTTTTTATGACCCCCTTAAGATTTCCAAATTACAACTTGGAATGGAAATGCCAACGCCTTTCAAAGCTATGTGTCTGTCCTCCTTTTAACAACCGAACCTCCTAAGTTTGTCTGATGAGGAAGTCTTTAATTCCATAAATATTTACAAAGAATCTAGAATTAAGACCATATGCTCAATAATAGGGACTCGCAAATAAAGGGAAGGGTTGGATTTATATTGATAACAGGCATCGATGTAGATAGTCACCACCAAGGAGAATGATCAATTTTTCTTCAGATTTTGCTTAGAAGCAAAGCAAAGCCAAGCAAGTCCCGCTTTGGATAAAGCAAATCGTATAAGTTTTCTTGTTATATTCGAGCGGTGGACACCCGCGCTAGACAATTGCTCAATTAGTAGCAGTGTAACAGAGAAGTGGCTTCAAAGGTAGTGATGACGGAATGGGACGATTCTTCGATATTAAATCAAATGACTAGGGCCATATAAGGTTAGGAAACCTAGCAAGGACTGATATACAGTGAATGTAACAAATGCTACGGGAAAAGAAAAAAAAGGGGAGGCATACGATGCGCTCTGCAATTGTCCTAATTTTGACGAACAACCCAGCCAAGAATCAATTAAAATAATTTTTAAAGTAAACAGTTTTTTGAACGGTCCTCTCCGAATAATTTGTTTTTTTTCAACGCGAAATATATACATAACGAAAATAGCACAGAGTCAAGACGAATTTAACGTGGGTTACAAATAAATCTATTTCGTCGCGTGATAGATTTAATTAGTTGCTTTAATGTAAGACGGCTTCGCTACACGAAGTGATGCTTGGCATCAAGTCAATTTCATTTCGTTGGATGTCATGGAAGGAACGGGAGAATCCGCCAGGTTTCCTTTTGCTGTAATTGTATTGGGTAATGCTTACAAAGAAAATATATGAAAAAAAAAAAAAGGGGGTAATAAGGATAATAATAAATAGAATAATAAGGGGGGCTTCGCCAAACTGTTATCGCAGTT
Source organism: Glossina fuscipes (assembly GCF_014805625.2). Classification (NCBI taxonomy): domain Eukaryota; kingdom Metazoa; phylum Arthropoda; class Insecta; order Diptera; family Glossinidae; genus Glossina; species Glossina fuscipes. Next base: position 3,010 of record NW_024002854.1, read on the forward strand.
CTGTCGCTCCGGCGTGGACCTGTTGGGCAGGGCGGCAATAGTAAAGGGGGTTCGCCAAACTGTTATCGCAGTTCTGTCGCTCCGGCGTGGATCTGTTGGGCAGGGCGGCAATATAAGGGGGGCTTCGCCAAACTGTTATCGCAGTTCTGTCGCTCCGGCGTGGATCTGTTGGGCAGGGCGGCAATATAAGGGGGGCTTCGCCAAACTG
>NW_024002854.1:3317-7934 GCF_014805625.2 Glossina fuscipes
GGATCTGTTGGGCAGGGCGGCAATATAAGGGGGGCTTCGCCAAACTGTTATCGCAGTTCTGTCGCTCCGGCGTGGATCTGTTGGGCAGGGCGGCAGTATAAGGGGGCATCGCCAAACTGTTATCGCAGTTCTGTCGCTCCGGCGTGGATCTGTTGGGCAGGGCGGCAATAGTAAGGGGGGTTCGCCAAACTGTTATCGCAGTTCTGTCGCTCCGGCGTGGATCTGTTGGGCAGGGCGGCAGTATAAGGGGGGTTCGCCAAACTGTTATCGCAGTTCTGTCGCTCCGGCGTGGATCTGTTGGGCAGGGCGGCAGTATAAGGGGGGGGTTCCTGAGCGGTACGCCCACCAAACCGTGCACGTAAAACACGGTGGGGGTCGACTGTTCAGGAGGAAAGAGAAGGCAAATGTTGGGGGGTCCGTGAAAAGTAATCGGGGGGGAAACGGAACCTCATGTGCACACCCAAGCCATGCTCAGCCACAGCACGGGAGGTAAAAGAAATCGAAGTCTCCAGAAGACACTCTTATTATACATACGTTTATCGATAACCTTTATAAGTAATATCTTGTATTAACGAACAGTATTGCTAGCATCCTTATTGAAAGCGTACACCCCATGCGAGGGTTCTCGCTATATATATATATAGATACAAAAAAAAAAGAAAAAAAAAAAAGGAAAACACACAAAAGATACGATATAAAAGAAGAAAACTTATATATATATATATATATATGTAAAGAAACAAAAATATTCTTAAGCGTGTATGGAAAAAAGAAAATATAAAAGAAAAGAAAAAGAAACACCTGTAAAATAGAATAAGATACAGGAAATCTCTAATAACGAGTGTTGTAAGCTTTGCTTGGTTTGGTTCTTTCTTGTCTTGGTGGTTAGTTTTGCCACATTAATTGCTTCTTTGTTTCTGTCGATTGTTCTGCTTCTGACGTTTTTTTTTGGTCATTTGTACTAGGTTACGACTACGAGATCGGATTGTTGGTTTAAGAAAGGGGGGGTATATTGGTAGTTTTTCTTCAAGTTTGGTTTGTGCCTAGTCCTTGCGGTTCTAGGGTATTGTCTTCAGGGAGTTTGTTTTAAGGGTCTACGGTTACCAGTTGTACGATAGCAGTAGGGCTAGAAAACGTAGCAATCGGGGGGGTCCAACCTGGTATGAACCCAAGCTTCAATCCAGCCCACGCTTCACAAACGGTAGACGAGTCCCTGGCGACCCGATTAGATCCAGTATTCCAGCGGTACCAGCTCGGAGGAAACTACACCACCGTAGAGTATCCTGCAGATAGCAGTGCGGCATCACTGTTTAACAGCCTCAGCCGAAAGCTGAACCACCTTTTCAAAATGTCCGACAACGAAACGACAGACATCACTCGCAACGCCGGTAGCAACATCGCAGATAATGGTCACAGCGGTCACCGCCAACCAGGACCAGCAGGAGAAACAGCTAGCTCGGATCTAGACCTAGCGAGCATGCTGAAGCAACAATACGAAATGCTCCGAAGCTGTATGCAAGAAATTAGCCACCTAAAGCAAGAGAAGTCCGCAGCAACGCAGCGAACCCAATCACGAGACGGCGAAGGGACGCAAAATTTTATGATAGCAGCATCGACTTCAACACCACAACAGCAGATGCCACCCCAGACAGTAGCGCAGCCTAGCGGCAGTTACCACCGCGACCAGCAGACAGGACAACAGCGGACCAGCGATGAAAACGCCCGGAGGCGAAACATAGATCTCAATCGCTGGCACGTTAAATTCGACGGCTCCGGTAAGGGTCTTACGGTCGAGAGCTTTGTGTTCCGAGTGGAACGGCTCAGACAGCAGCACCAGATAAGCCACGAAGAATTGTTTGCCGAGTTTCACTGCCTAGTGACCGGTCAGGCCAGCAAATGGTATTGGCAGCTGCTCGAGGATAGAGAAGGAGACATCACCTTTGATTATTTCACGCTAAAAGCTGAGCTCCTCAACCAATTCAAGACTGCAGACTCTGATTACGAGTTAATCAGAGAAGTCATGGAGCGAAAGCAGCAGCACGCGGAGAGCTTCGAGGACTATTACGCGGAGATACACAACCTGACATTCCGCCTACGCAGAAAGATCCCGGAGGCAGAAATGATCAAAATAATGAAGTCCAACGTTAAGCGCAGTCTGGCCGCACTGATTTTTGCCACCAAAGTAGAAAGCATTGGCGAGTTCAAATCCGAATGCAAAAGGGCAGAAAAGCTGTTGAGAGAAAATAGAAGCAGGCCGAAACACGTGAGCGAGATCGGTCAGGGAGGTGAAAATGGTGAAGGAGTTCAGCGCGAAGCAGTCGAAGCTCTAGCGCCGCGGCATGGTCCAAACAGCGACAGGCAGCGCGAAAACGGCGGGGCTATGAAACACGAAAAGAGATGGATCAACACAGGCAACACAAGTAACCATCCGAACGAGCGGCACCATCTGCAACCAGCAACATCACGTACAGGCCAGCCAAAACAAGAAGCAGCAGCAGCAGTAGCAACACCCCAGCACTGTACCACCACACCAGCACCAGCGATCGCAGTGAAGACAGCGCAGAGCATGGCCTTCTGCCAATCACCCTTCCATCTGATGACATGCTATGTGTGCGGTATGCCGGGAGACCATTTTCTGAGAAATCCGGCAGAAGACACTAGAGAAAATCGATGCAGGTGTCCTTTCCACCACATGGTCTGTTTTATATGCGGCAGGAATGAGAGCTACGGCGCTGTACCCGCATCGGAAAACATCAGGCTGGCGAGGCAAGCCGGGAACCCCTGCCAGACGAGACGTCACCCGGAACAGCAGCAACAACAATGACCACAACATCAACGATAACAACAGCAACAACGATAACAGCAGCAGCGACAACAACAGCAATAACAACACCACCAACAACAGCATCAGTGACAACAATAGCAACAACAGCACCAGCAATAACAACAAGAACAACACCAACCGCAGCAGTGACGATACTAACGCGAGCGGCAACAGGCGCAACAATAACACCAGCAACGGATCAAGACATCCCCGAGTACAAAAGCTTAGCACAAAGGATCGCGGACTACCAGCAGAAGCGACACGAGATTTTCAGCGCAGAAATTTCTAGAAGGCGAGCGCTCACTAAAAGACATGGAAAGATTCCGATCTTACGCCAAAGGAGGAAGGCGTACAGGAGGTTTCAGCAGAAGGAGATTTCAGCGATTGTTTCCCTAGAGCACGATGACAGGATGTTTGCTCGGACCAAGGTCGACAACACCGAAGTAACCGCTCTTCTGGCCACAGGAGCCAGCGTGAGTTGTTGTGGGGCCGGAGCAACGAGATTCCTCGAGAATCGAAGACATCGAGTCGTTAGGCTGCAAAATCGACACGTTAAAACAGCAAATGGAGAAAAGACCTCAGTAACGGGGCTCATCACCTTACCCGTCGAGTGGGAGGGCGAGACCAGGAGTATTGAGTTCTATATAGTACCAGCTTTGCAACAGCAATTCTATTTCGGCATCGACTTCTGGAAGGCTTTTGGCTTATCTGTCGCCACCAAAGCAGACACTATTAAGTCTCCGAATAAATGCCAAGTTTTAGACGCCATAAGCCAAGGAAACGATAACTCCAAGAGCTACCGAAACTCGTCACTTCAACTGACTGATGTAAAGCAAACCTCTCTAGGTGAAGGTAAGGAAACACTGCCACACAACACACGCGAAAAGTTCAGCGGATCTATTGAAATCACCTCGTCAACGTCACCTTTACGTAATCGGCGTCAACAAAAGCAGCAGAGCCAGCTCAACAACGCTGAAACGACAATAGCAGTAGTAAGTCACCGTAACCAGCTATTGCCTTCTGCGACAGCTATTAGCGACATTGCTAGTCATGCTAATCAAAACAAACTGGCAAAACGTACACGCATCAACAAAAATTTAAGTAGCCAACATAGTACACGGAAATCTTCAAGGCCTCATCCACCTGCAACTACCGTAACTGCAACAGCTCAGCATATTAAATCTTGTTCTCAGCCTGCTCCGCAAGCGTACATAAACCAGGCTCCAATAAATCTAGCATCAAGCGGCCGCTCAACGATGATAAACAGTGAACTCAAATTCTCTACCAACACGAGTGGTGGAAGTAATAATGATGGCAGCAGTGGTCGAACACCTTTCAACTTGGCCACGGAAGCGTTAAGAGGTTCACGACCCATAGATCACGAAAGGTTGCTAAACTTGTTGCAAAGAATCGCAAATGAAAGTCAACAATATCGGATGCAAAATCTACTACTCAAAGGGTTTCTCGACTTACGGAATGAACAGATTAGACAGCTTAGCCACAAGGTGCAAGTTCGATGACACCAGCTAGAAGACAGCTAGCTAGCTAGGGGTATAACAAGCCGGAGGTATTCCCTTCTCTAAAACCTCTTGAGTATACACCGAGTCTGCCCGGCTAACTCAGTCGATAGAACAGAGACTCTTAAACTCAGGGCGTGGGTCGAAGCCACACGTTGGTCCGTAGTAGTCGGTCGTCGGGGGTGTGGTCGGTCTGTCCGCGGACTTTTTGACGTACACATTCCATATTGCAGGCGATATCGATGGGTCCGAGCTGTAACGGCCGCGAACAAACCT
>NW_024002855.1:0-4615 GCF_014805625.2 Glossina fuscipes
TAACTCCTCAGCTAATTTTAATTCCTACAGATGAATTGCGTTAGAAAAATTTTCGAGAAAGTATTATACTCACATTTAGCAGTCCAAACAAGTTTGCAGTAATCTTCAATTTGGTTTCAAACGTTACAAATCTGCCCAAGACAACATCGTCATTTTAGCGTTTATTAAGAACCACATTTTAATTGCCTGCTTCCTGGACATAACCTCCGCGCTGGATCTGTCAATATCGACATCTCAAAATCTATCCTTCTAGCTTTGAATACCCCTACCAAATTCTGTAATTTGTTATGTAACCTCTTTCTCTATAAAAACATGTTAATTAACAATGATGATGTAGTTGTACAGAGGAGATCTTTTACACATGCTCCTCTGAGATTGAGCCCTCAACTAGGTCTTTCTGAGTATATTTTGGAGATCTTGCTCTCATTCACCACCAAATTACTTAATTAAAAGTAGTGTGAATAAAATTTATTTCTATTAAAAAGGATATTTTGTTTTCAAAATGAAATGCCTTATTTTTTTTTTAAACACTGGAAACATGCTCAAATAATCGAGTTCTCAACAATTAACATGTTTAGAAGACAGCTTAGGTGTACATATATATAAAGTATATGCATGAATTGTCAGCCGGCTATAACACGCATTATTATCTTTTTTATTATCAGGATGGGTTTTTATATAAATAGATTTTTTGGAATTGCCAATAGTTCTCGAAATCGCAATAACGGCGAATATTAAATAATATAGCGAAAAATGTCTTGTTAGTGCCGCTAATTTCAATACAGTTAATATGTCGGAAATTAACTGAAATAGGTAGAAAAAATCCATCTAGATTTCCAGGGAAAGTATGTGAAACTCTGATTGGTTTTCTTAACAATACATGAAATATATAAAATTCTAAGTAGAGGAAATAAATGAACTTACCGTCGATAAACTGTTTATTTTGGCAGGGTTTTTGCATTTTTTTGATGCCTTTTTTTCACAAAAAATTATTTACAAACTCCTAGCTATTAATATAATGAAAACAAAAATAAATATACCGATAATTTTTTGTAGGCTTTTTTTAAAATTTTTTGTAAATGTTTCACAAACTTTTTATTTATGTATTTTTAAACTTTTTAATTTCTTTTACTTAATATTTTTTTTACACTTGTTCACTACAACTTCTTTGTACACTAAATCAATTTTGTATTCACTTTTAATTTCTCGCATTTCTTCGATTTAAAGACTAAACCATTTATTTATGCTTTCACTATTTTGAAAAAAGTCTTTCAATTTAAAGTTCTTTTTATTTAAAATATTTCTAGTTTTTCTCAATCTTTCACTCGATTTAGATTGTTCAGCAAGCACTTTTGAAATGTCTTCGTTTTCACACAGCTTTTCTTCTGTACATGGTTTATAAAAAAAAAGTATGTTGTTAATAGAAGGACAGAAGGGTGTTGCTTTCAATAAATGGTGGAAAACTACCGTAGCAATTCTGTTAAATGAATAAATGATGGAAAACGATTGCAGCAATTCTGTTAAATGGGAATAAATGGTGGAAAAGCACCGTATTAATTCTGTTAAATAAGGCTAAATGAATAAAAGCACCAAAAAACGTCGTAGAAAATGTTAGAAGCTAAATGAACAACCATTAAGGTATTCATACATTTTGAATTAGTTTATGGAACTAGATATAGCTGCATTCAGCAGACTTTTGTAATTCAAGTTGCGCAGTGCTGGAATCAATTCCTAGGTCTTTAACCCGATTATGCCTCCACCCTGACTTTGCTAAGTCTGCAATTTATTGGTGTTGCTTAAAGCCATTTCATCCTCCAATGATTCTATTCAATTGATACTACTGTTTAGGGCACCATCCCTTCAGCTCCAGTTCGTCCTAGCAAATGATTACAGCGAAAGTAAAATAGCTCTGAACAGGGAGTTATATTCTACCAGCACTCTATCACTACCACTTGTGCCGAAAGCAGACATAAATAATCCATGATCCCCGATATGTGTAAAGCAGAGAAAATCTCTATTAGAAACCGATACGATTTGGCAGAATTACATAACCAATTGTCGCACTAAAGACTGTGTATGTATATACTTTATCTTCCTGGTATACGATATTTAGGGAGTAGTACACAAAGTCGTAGGTAAAGTTAGTTTCCCGATTCGAGAGGAGAGAATAATAAGAAAGAAAAATTGTACACCCGCTCTTAAACGATCTCTTCATTTTTTAAAAGATGGATGATTAGCCATGTTTGCCACGATTGATTAAACTGATTTTCGGCTTTAACTTATTTTGTAAATTTTAGATGTCATCTGCATCCCATTGAAATATACATACAATGTAATTGCACTTATCACAAATACATCCACAATATAAGATCTGGAGCATTTGGTAGATTTAATATATATTCTCTTTGACAAGTATAAGAATGTACGATGTTTTAAAAATTTTCAGCCGAAATATGCAATAATAATGTGTAGTCAGAAAATTGTTGAATCTAAAGTTAACTAAAGTAAGATTTTAATACTAATCGAGAGCTCTTGGTCTAAACTGTAGAACCTGTAATCCCTTTAAATAATAATTTGCTTGCGAGAAAAGTAAAAAAAAAAACACATTGAGGAGGAGTAGGTATTATACAAGATCATAACATATTTTTATTGTATTAATAAGCGCAAGCACAATTAACGACTTGGCGTTCTTTTAATCAATTTCCTAATATTTTATAGGAAATATTTCGAAGTATCTCGAAGAAAAATGCATTGATTACGCATAGCATAGCATAACATAGCATCCTAAAGGATTATCAGGACTTACTACGTCTACTAACTATGTTTTAAGATAATTTTGAATGTATCGTACAAAACCATTGGGATACATTCATTTGTACTTATGTCATCTCTTTTTTCGACTTATATACACACATATTACATATCTCCAGTAATTTCGTTCACTTACCAATATTTTCAATTGTAAGTAAATGTTTTACCAAAAAAAAAAAAAACCGCAAAAAATTCATTTAAATTTTTATTACTTTCGAATGCTTGGATTGAATTAATACGATTTTCAAATTTGGAGTAAAACTGAAAGACTTCACACATTAAACGGTTCAAATAGTAAATTGGTAAATAAAGGAATTTTTTATGTACATCTTGAGATAAGAGGTACAGATAGAAAACGTTGTTACAATTGTTGTTGTGGTACGATTACCAGAAACACTTACATGTTTATACCCAGTCGACGTTAGCAGAAATTTCAAATTAGTGATGACATGAAATTTGTTCAACACCATTATATATTTGCATTTTTAAACGTAACTAAAATCTGATAAATGCTTTAAAAAAGGCTGCAGCTAACTTCTGCTTATGTAACCTCGCTTAACGCATCCAATCCGTTAGTCTTACTTTAATTTCGAAAATCGTATTAATGCATTTCAAGCGTTCAAAAACGGTATAATTTAAACAAAGAGGTCGGGTGCGCAAAAACAAAGAAAGAAATCCCAAGCAAATTGTGAAATCAGAAAACGTGACATTGAACTAAATATGCTCAGCTGTCTCCGCCTATGACGCGGCTCAGGAAGTATAAGCACCTCTTATATTTCGCTCGACGTCAGGGTAATACCGCAAAAGCGGTGTATACAAAGCATTGGAATCTTCACCATCACTTACAGTCGACTGCCAGCTAATACTGCGGGATTTGGATGAAGAAAAAGTTCAATCGTTGGAATGTAGTCCCAATGAAGCTTAAAACATTCTTTATTGATATTATATTGATATGGCAACGGTTATTAACACTAAACGTAACATGCGCGGTCAAATAACCGTTTTTAAAATTTGGTTTAAAATTTCTCGCATTCAACGTTATTGTATCATCATGTAGCTTATTGACTTTTCGTAAAATATACATACATCGAAAAGCGGGGAACGAGTTTTTATTGTAGCATCAGAAAAATATTTTGCTTACTATCTACTTTACTAAGGTACATACGTTTTTTTGAAGCGGTCATTTGTCCGCCATGGTAGGATGGAATGTCGATACGTTTAGTGTTAAGCTTTACAACACATACAAAGTCCGATATTGTTTCTCTTGTTTCTCTTTTCTTGTTTGCACGGAATCTACTTGCATATTTAATTTAGAGTGCATTAAATAAACGTAATGAATTGATTTTATTGTATGGCGGTTTGCCCAGAAAACTAAACGGAAAAATTGTCTTTAATATTCGCAGTTGGTCGTACTTGTCTCGCCGCAGCAGATCCACAAGAAAAAGTGGAAAAAAAGCACCTTCGCCCCGTCGTAATCGAAGTTCCCCACATATCCTTTTATATGCTTTGTGCGTGTGTGCGACTGTTATGGGTAAAAATTTGCCACGCTCGTCGTAAATCTGATTTTCACACATATATATATATATATATTAAACATATATCAAATTTCATAAAAAATTCAATGTTCCGAAATCATCGTAAAATCGCCCTATTTCACTTACATACATATTCACTAAATTAGCTTCCTTCATGTGCTTTTTATTTTGTATAAGGTGAATCCGTGATTACATGGATATTGCAAGCAAATTATTGTTTTCTAGTTTTATACAATTTTTATAGGCGTGGCATTCGATTTTATCCTATT
>NW_024002855.1:4625-6464 GCF_014805625.2 Glossina fuscipes
GTCTCCTGAATAGTTTTATACAATTTTTATAGGCGTGGCATTCGATTCCACTCGCCGTGCGAATAGGTTTAGCTTTTAATTGAGGCAGCAGTATCTTTTTTGCATCTTGAGGTACGGCGGCATAATATCTACCAAACGTGGTGAACTTTCTAAGCCGTACTTAGATGATATACGTGATTTCATTCGATTTATATCAACGTCTGCACGTTGATAAAGCAGTCACTTTGGCGAGATTGGAGGAAGAATACCAGTCGAAGTTTTGGGGTCGTGTAGAATGGTCACACGATCTAAATCAACAAGAATCACAAGCACGTTTAGCCGCCGCAGTTTTATTCGTACATCTTAATAGGTCCGAGTATTTTGTGAAAAAAAAAATTTTAATATAAAATTTAAAAGAAAAACGAAGCAAAAATAAGCCTAATCTGCTTAGGCGTTTTTGCATACATTCAAAGAAATAAATTACTTCACAGCATCCAAGCTGGCTTAGCTTTTGATAAAGCGGGATGACAGACAAGAATACAAGTTATTACTTAAATAAACTCAAATTCGGCTTATAAAGGAGAGCAATCTGTAAATGAACATTGGAAACTTCTTTCGGCAATAAAGCATGTAAAAAATTGGGTCGTTATTGATCCATTTTATTTAATGGATACGTTTACTTTTATGTGCCAGGAAGTTATCATGTTATCATTGGGCTTAGAAATTATTAAGACCACCTGTATAGGTGAGCAAGGTACAATGAATTTCCTCGAAGTATTTTGAAAGTTACGACTTCGCAGACAGATAGAAAGTGATTTTGAATCGATAACTATATAGGTACATAGAAACGGGGTTGCGTTCACTTTATGCTTTATGCGGGTAATTGGTCCATTTTCAATACCAAACTGGGTGCAGAAACTTTCAATTTTCTAACAAAATTTGAACTCAGGATTTTTAATTTCACGACCAGGAGAGTGTCAACAACATGCGCTACATACACGCGCGGACATACAAATCCACAGACATGACTTAATTAAATCAGAGTTTCATGTTGATCAAAAATAAAATATATATATGCTTGATAGGGTCTCTAAAGCATACTTACTTTTAGTAGTTGCAAACATTATGACAAAATAAGTGTAGATGCCTTCCTTTAGTGTAGGTATAATAATATAATAATTATAGGAATTATAGAGAATATTTGATCTAGAAAAATAGTATATAAGCAATGACATCCTGGAATAAAGATAATTTCTATGAAAACCATGTTCATGTGTTTAACTCGCTTAATTAGGAATACTTCTTGACGAATTAACATTGGCAATAAGAAGTAGTAATCTTGGCGGAAATATCCAAGTAACCTAATAATAAGATTAGCGGCTTTGCTAGGAATCAGTCATTTTCTATATCTGCTATTAAAGGTTTGACACTTGATGTAAGAGATTCTCGGCCCTCGTATTAGTACATTCCAAATAGCTTTAATCTATACATTGGCATAGGTATAAAACCTCAACTTATACTTGTTTTTTTCTTTTTTATTGGTCTTATATCTCATTTCATCTTAAGACGTCTTAAGAAGTCTCTGGTTATGATTTTTGGTTATTGAATTTCTTTTCACTGATAAATTTAATTTGCCTTTAAAGAAAATGGAAATAATAATAAAGAAAAAGAGAGGCAAGTCGTACGTCGAGAATACCTTTGCGTTTTTACACCTCATGAGGATACGCATCATTAACTGCGATCTGATACGAATGAAGATACGAACGAAAGGCTTTAAGTACAGCAACAGGCTGAATGTCTTTAAGTACTTCAACAGGTTTCTCGGTTTATCCCACTTTAACAGGAGTGCAAGTTTGATTT
>NW_024002855.1:6564-8063 GCF_014805625.2 Glossina fuscipes
GTTGTGGAGAAAGAAGTTTGACGTAAAATTATTTTAAAAATTTGTATTAATAATTAGCTTTTTCAAAGATTTTTAAATGAATGGGAAAACATTTTCCGAAATTCAAAGATCGCTTTCATTTAGATCGTTATAGGAAAATTTTCATGTTCAATTGTTTGTTTATGTCCTTAGAAAATCTTTTGCAACGTTAGAGATTAAGTGTTCAAATTGAAGATATTTTGTCGAGCGGTTCTTTATTATAACTGACAATGTTGCACTTATGCGAAGCTTTCAAGTATAAATACATATTCAATCTCAAAGGGTCTGTCACGTATTTCTAGACGCCACAAACTGTTCAATAAAATCAAGTTGTCTTATTGGTCCTAATTAGGGCCGTGATCCTAAATTGGCACAAATGGTGCGGGTTATAATATCTTTTATTTTATTCTCTTTGGTAAACAGATCCAAAACGTCTGTAACGAGGAGAAATTGAAAAAGCACTTGCCGTCTATATATATATATATATATATATATATATTATGTATATATATGTAGGGTGTCCTAAAACTTACGGAAGACTTGAATTAAATAGAAAACAAAATTATCTTTTTTTTCAATTGTAATTTTTTATTGAATTATAATGTACATAGGATAGGGTTATGTGTGGAATAGCATACCGGGCAAATAACTTACACGTCTTTGTTGCTACAACGGTCCTCTTTTATAGGTGTTTTCCATGACCATTTAGCGCAGTACATGGCTGAGTTTGATTGATGCAGCTTAGAATCTCCCCTTTCAATACACGAATGCTTGTGAGCTTATTGACGTAGACCTTTGATACAACCCAATGAAAAGAAATCCTAGCCAAGTGATGCAATCTTCCTAAATTTTGCAATTATTCTCCTCACAGTTGACAAAGTTAAATCAATATTTTGACTTGGACGCTGATGGTCGCCAAATCTTTATTGTTTTTTAAATATTGTTCAACAGTGAAAACATGTTGCTCTCCCTAATGCCTAAGCTGTCAGCTGTCAAATTGTTTTTTTTTTTTCTTCATTACCAACATTTTACTACACAAATGGCGGTCAATTCAAATCTTGCGTAAATTACATGTACATGTAATCTCCTTTAAAATAAGGCTCTTCTGGGAAAGCCGGCCTGCGTCGTTTCGCACAATTTTTCTTTCTTTTTCAACTTTCCTGATGAGATCAATAGGTTGATATTGCCTTTTACGCAATCCACAACAATATAAGACGACTGTGGCAATGGAAGAACAAGAAAGAAAACTACGTTAGGTTGTGTCTGAATCTTTTATACTATTGACGGACGGGGTTTCTGCCTTTTCCATTTTGTGTACACATACTTTTCGATCACCTACAGTATTGACGTGAAAATACAGTAAAAGCTTCTTATTCGCGGGGTATACGTTCCATAAAAATGCCGCGAATACAGAGACCGTGAATACGGAATAGTAATTTATATGGGATTATAGGAGATACGGTCCTAGATGACAAAATAAA
>NW_024002856.1:0-4004 GCF_014805625.2 Glossina fuscipes
AAACTTTATATATTCAGTGAGGGGGCAGCGATCTGCGAATCTAATTTTCACAATTTAGTTCATTTTTCCGGTAGATCGCTGCACTGATAGATCTTCTCGTAAAGTATCGATCATACAATTTCCGATACTGTACATTTACATACTGTACATTTCGCAGTAAAAAAAATTCTTTTGCTGTTTTTTGTTTGGTGCATTCAGTTGTGGAAGTGAATAAAGAGAAAATTCGGTACATTTTACAGTTTTTCTTTGACAAAGGCGAAAATGCAAGCCAGGCGGCTAAAATTGTGAATGGTGTTTATGGTTCCGATACTGTCATAGCCAATTATGTGCAATTTTGGTTTCGTAGATGTGATGTTAAAGATGCACCTCGCACAGGTAGGCCGGTCGTCGAAAATGTCGATAAAATCGGAGAAATGATCGAAGTTGACCGGCATGTTAGCAGTCGTAACATCGCCCAGGAGCTAAAAATCGACCATAAAACAGTTTCAAACCATTTACGCAAAGCTGGATTCAAAAAGAAGCTCGATGTTTGGGTGCCACACCAATTAACAGAGAAAAACATGATGGATCGAATTTCCATCTGCGAAGCCTTGGCCAAACGGAATGAGATAGACCCATTTCTTAAACGGATGGTGACTGGAGATGAAAAATGGACCACATACGATAACCCTGTGCGAAAACGATCGTGGTCAAAGAGCGGTGAAGCACCTCAAACGGCCAGGAAGGTTTTGCTATGCATTTTGTGGGACTGGAAGGGGATTATTTATTATGAGTTGCTTCCATATGGCCAAAGGCTAAATTCTGATCTCTACTGCCAACAACTGGATCGTTTGAAGATAGCGATTGACCAGAAACGCCCAGAATTGGCCAACAGGAGAGGTGTCGTGTTCCACCAGGACAACCCTAGGCCACACACATCTACAGTGACTCGCCAGAAACTTCGGGAGCTTGATTGGGAAGTTTTAATGCATCCGCCATACAGTCCGGACTTGGCGCCAAGCGATTATCATCCTTTTCTTGCATTGCAAAATTTCTTTAATGATAAGAAATTGGAATCTAGGGAGGATTGTGAAAATCGACTACTAGAGTTTTTTGCAAATAGAGACCAGGACTTCTATGAGAGAGGCATTTTGAAGTTACCTTTAAAATGGCAACAAATCATACAACAAAACGGTGCATATTTGACCCAAATCGGACAATCCGAAGCATGTTAAATAAAGTCCTGAAGTTCATATAAAAATAATAGATTTCTTTTTCCCCAAACTAATATATATCTGCACATGCATTAAGTCAACATTGTAAATCATATTAAATTGAAATTTGATTCGATTTATATTATGTTGATGAACGGTACGTATATGATAAACGATATACGATCTTTCGCATTAAGTCAATGAATCTTCACTTTGTTATGTTTTATTAAAAGTTTTAATTTCTTTCTTACCACCTTTAACTTATTTTTTTAAAAAAGCTAAGCAAGGTCAACGTTTATGCGGTTCCGAAAGCAAACGAATATAAAATACATTTCTGATTACGATTTTTTCAGTCAAATTTTTTTCCGATATATTGATTGTACAAGCATTGATCCTTTGGTGCTCACAAAACCCAATTGGATGTTCCAAGTACGCATGCAATGGAGAACTCTAGAGAATGCTAGATGATAGCTGATTTTTTGTGCCACGAATTCAATGATTTCGTGTGGGCGCAAAATTGTGTGCTATGGTATACATTTCATGAAAATCAAATTAATTTATTTAGGTCAAAGTTCAATGATTATGCAATTTTCCTACATAAATTTGGTGCAAAGATCATGCGATACAATCCTATTGGATTTTTTTTTTTTGAATTTAAGGTTAGATTAGAGATTGGCCTTACTCGAATAACTCATGCACTCTCATGAGATTATTATCATAGTCATCAAGATTATTCGTGTTATTGGTGAAACACATGCAGCAAATACATGTGGAAAAGTGGCAAAAAATGGTGGCCCAAGAAGATTGAATTGTCATTTTTAAATACAAAAAAAATAGCACAAAACAACATCTGAAGTGAAAGAAAATTCATGTTTATACTTTGTACCGTTTGATTTTGAGAACTCTTGCTCAAGTGCTCTTCACACTCTTCACATACGTAATCACTTCGTAATCAATTTGTGTTCTCAGATCAAATAATATTCGTTTAGAACTTTTTGACTTTCGTCACAATTTTTTCCTGTCTAGGTAAGCATTTTCATTGTTTTTGATAATAGCTTGACACAGATGTTTACTTAAATTCAATATAGAGATCAGCAACAATAATAAAACCGTGTATTGTTGCAATCTTTACATATCAATGTCAATGCTATATAAATACAAACAAAAAATGCGGTGGGGGGGGGGCCTCATTTTGAAGCAGGGACAGGGAAAGATCCATTCCAGATTCATACGCATACGTGTTTCGTACATATTTCATATCGTTGTTCTTATGTAATTTGACAACGCTTTACGGGGAAATTAATTATAAAAAACAAAACATATACACGTATAGTCTAGACTCGATTTCATTCCCCTATTTTTTTCTTTCTTTTTTTTTTGCTAATTTAATATATATCAAGATTTTTGGAAGCAAAAACTTAAGAGGAAAGAATCAAGGAAAGGGAAAATGTTATGCATTTAAATAAAATTGTACATTCAGTTGACATTCCCCGCCCGCTCCACCACCCCCTCTCCCACTTTTGATCAACATCAGCAGTAATTCGATATCGCTAATAATATTTGTCAAGAACTTAATATATGCAACCGCCGATATGCAATAATGCATTATGTATGTATGTAAACTGCAGTATGATCGCATATCGTTATATGCATCCACTTTGAAATGCGACAGAATTATGCAAATTCAGCATAATTTTTTTGCAGAAAGATATACAAAAATTATGCCGCACTTCAACTGGCTGAGTATTGCATTGCAAAATGCAATACGATGCTGGGCGCCCCGATTAAAATAATTACTGGTTATGTTAACATAATATCAGCTATAGAATTAAGTATAAATAGCTCCAAATGCAATAAAGAAAGTCAATTGGTATCATAGCAATTCACAATGCGTTTTACTCGCAAACAATAAAAAGGCGTTCAATCCGCCTAAACGTAAGGTTCATACGGGCTGACTGTCTCATGCCGATTCTAATTGGCATTCATAAAGAGACACCTTAACTTTGCGCTTCTGAAGCCGAGCAGGTTAGGTAAAACAGTCAACACACCTCGTCTTGCCTGGGAAGGCTTCAAAGGGAATCCTCCCAAGCAGGAAATAAACATACGCTACGTTACATTAATATCTCCACCACAATGAAGAATTCTCCACAATTGAAATCACTACCAAACTTTATATATTCAGTGAGGGGGCAGCGATCTGCGAATCTAATTTTCACAATTTAGTTCATTTTTCCGGTAGATCGCTGCACTGATAGATCTTCTCGTAAAGTATCGATCATACAATTTCCGATACTGTACATTTACATACTGTACATTTCGCAGTAAAAAAAATTCTTTTGCTGTTTTTTGTTTGGTGCATTCAGTTGTGGAAGTGAATAAAGAGAAAATTCGGTACATTTTACAGTTTTTCTTTGACAAAGGCGAAAATGCAAGCCAGGCGGCTAAAATTGTGAATGGTGTTTATGGTTCCGATACTGTCATAGCCAATTATGTGCAATTTTGGTTTCGTAGATGTGATGTTAAAGATGCACCTCGCACAGGTAGGCCGGTCGTCGAAAATGTCGATAAAATCGGAGAAATGATCGAAGTTGACCGGCATGTTAGCAGTCGTAACATCGCCCAGGAGCTAAAAATCGACCATAAAACAGTTTCAAACCATTTACGCAAAGCTGGATTCAAAAAGAAGCTCGATGTTTGGGTGCCACACCAATTAACAGAGAAAAACATGATGGATCGAATTTCCATCTGCGAAGCCTTGGCCAAACGGAATGAGATAGACCCATTTCTTAAACGGATGGTGACTGGAGATGA
>NW_024002857.1:0-7139 GCF_014805625.2 Glossina fuscipes
TAGAATTGCTGTTGCAAAGCTGGTACTATATAGAACTCAATACTCCTGGTCTCGCCCTCCCACTCGACGGGTAAGGTGATGAGCCCCGTTACTGAGGTCTTTTCTCCATTTGCTGTTTTAACGTGTCGATTTTGCAGCCTAACGACTCGATGTCTTCGATTCTCGAGGAATCTCGTTGCTCCGGCCCCACAACAACTCACGCTGGCTCCTGTGTCCAGGAGAGCGGTTACTTCGGTGTTGTCGACCTTGGTTCGAGCAAACATCCTGTCATCGTGCTCTCGGGAAACAATCGCTGAGATCTCCTTTTGCTGAAACCTCCTGTACGCCTTCCTTCTTTGGCGTAAGATCAGAATCTTTCCATGTCTTCTAGTGAGCGCTCGCCTTCTAGAAATTTCTGCGCTGAAAATCTCGTGTCGCTTCTGCTGGTAGTCCGCGATCCTTTGTGCTAAGCTTCTGTACTCGGGGATGCCTTGATCCGTTGCTGGTGTTATTGTTGCGCCTGTTGCCGCTCGCGTTAGTATTGTCACTGCTGCGGTTGGTGTTGTTCTTGTTGTTATTGCTGGTGCTGTTGTTGCTATTGTTGTCACTGTTGCTGTTGTTGGTGGTGTTGTTATCGCTGTTGTTGTCGTTGATGCTGTTGTTGGTGGTGTTGTTACCGCTGTTGTTGGTGTTGTTATTGCTATTGTTGTCGCTGTTGCTGTTGTCGGTGTTGATGTTGTTGTTGCTGTTCCGGGTGACGTCTCGTCTGGCAGGGGTTCCCGGCTTGCCTCGCCAGCCTGGTGTTTTCCGATGCGGGTACAGCACCGTAGCTCTCATTCCTGCCGCATATGAAACAGACCATGTGGTGGAAAGGACACCTGCATCGATTTTCTCTAGTGTCTTCTGCTGGATTTCTCAGAAAATGGTCTCCCGGCATACCGCACACATAGCATGTCATCAGATGGAAGGGTGACTGGCAGAAGGCCATGCTCTGCGCTGTCTTCACTGCGATCGCTGGTGCTGGTGTGGTGGTACAGTGCTGGGGTGTTGCTACTGCCGCTGCTGCTTCTTGTTTTGGCTGGCCTGTACGTGATGTTGCTGGTTGCAGATGCGGCCGCTCGTTCGGATGGTTACTTGTGTTGCCTGTGTTGATCCATCTCTTTTCGTGTTTCATAGCCCCGCCGTTTTCGCGTTGCCTGTCGCTGTTTGGACCATGCCGCGGCGCTAGAGCTTCGACTGCTGCGCGATGAACCCCGTCACCATTTTCACCTCCCTGACCGATCTCGCTCACGTGTTTCGGCCTGCTTCTATTTTCTCTCAACAGCTTTTCTGCCCTCTTGCATTCGGATTTGAACTCGCCAATGCTTTCTACTTTGGTGGCGAAAATCAGTGCGGCCAGACTGGGCTTAACGTTGGACTTCATTATTTTAATCATTTCTGCCTCCGGGATCTTTCTGCGTAGGCGGAATGTCAGGTCGTGTATCTCCGCGTAATAGTCCTCGAAGCTCTCCGCGTGCTGCTGCTTTCGCTCCATGACTTCTCTGATTATCTCGTAATCAGAGTCTGCAGTCTTGAATTGGTTGAGGAGCTCAGCTTTTAGCGTGAAATAATCAAAGGTGATGTCTCCTTCTCTATCCTCGAGCAGCTGCCAATACCATTTGCTGGCCTGACCGGTCACTAGGCAGTGAAACTCGGCAAACAATTCTTCATGGCTTATCTAGTGCTGCTGTCTGAGCCGTTCCACTCGGAACACAAAGCTCTCGACCGTAAGACCCTTACCGGAGCCGTCGAATTTAATGTGCCAGCGATTGAGATCTATGTTTCGCCTCCGGGCGTTTTCATCGCTGGACCGCTGTTGTCCTGTCTGCTGGTCGCGGTGGTAACTGCCGCTAGGCTGCGCTACTGTCTGGGGTGGCATCTGCTGTTGTAGTGTTGAAGTCGACGCTGCTATCATAAAATTTTGCGTCCCTTCGCCGTCTCGTGATTGGGTTCGCTGCGTTGCTGCGGACTTCTCTTCCTTTAGGTGGCTAATTTCCTGCATACAGCTTCGGAGCATTTCGTATTGTTGCTTCAGCATGCTCGCTAGGTCTAGATCCGCGCTAGCTGTTTCTCCTGCTGGGCCTGGTTGGCGGTGACCGCTGTGACCATTATCCGCGATGTTGCTACCGGCGTTGCGAGTGATGTCTGTCGTTTCGTTGTCGGACATTTTGAAAAGGTGGTTCAGCTTTCGGCTGAGGCTGTTAAACAGTGATGCCGCACTGCTATCTGCAGGATCCTCTACGGTGGTGTAGTTTCCTCCGAGCTGGTACCGCTGGAATACTGGATCTAATCGGGTCGCTAGGGACTCGTCTACCGTTTGTGAAGCGTGGGCTGGATTGAAGCTTAGGTTCATACCAGGTTGGACCCCCCGATTGCTACGTTTTCTAGCCCTACTGCTATCGTACAACTGGTAACCGTAGACCCTTAAAAAAACTCCCTGAAGACAATACCCTAGAACCGCAAGGACTAGGCACAAACCAAACTTGAAGAAAAACTACCAATATACCCCCCTTTCTTAAACCAACAATCCGATCTCGTAGTCGTAACCTAGTACAAATGACCAAAAAAAAGTCAGAAGCAGAACAATCGACAGAAACAAAGAAGCAATTAATGTGGCAAAACTAACCACCAAGACAAGAAAAACCAAACCAAGCAAAGCTTACAACATTCGTTATTAGAGATTTCCTGTATCTTATTCTATTTTACAGATGTTTCTTTTTCTTTTCTTTTATATTTCTTTTTTTCATACACGCTTAAGAATATTTTTGTTTCTTTACATATATATATATATATATATAAGTTTTCTTCTTTTATGTCGTATCTTTTGTGTGTTTTCCCCTTTTTTTTTTTGTATCTATATATATATATAGCGAGAACCCTCGTATGGGGTGTACGCTTTCAATAAGGATGCTAGCAATACTGTTCGTTAATACAAGATATTACTTATAAAGGTTATCGATTAACGTATGTATAATAAGAGTGTCTTCTGGAGACTTCGATTTCTTTTACCTCCCGTGCTGTGGCTGAGCACGGCTTGGGTGTGCACATGAGGTTCCGTTTCCCCCCCGATTACTTTCCATGGACCCCACAACATTTGACTTCTCTTTCCTCCTGAACAGTCGACCCCCACCGTGTTTTACGTGCACGGTTTGGTGGGCGTACCGCTCAAGAACCCCCCTTATATTGCCGCCCTGCCCAACAGATCCACGCCGGAACGACAGAACTGCGATAACAGTTGGGCGAAGCCCCCCTTATATTGCCGCCCTGCCCAACAGATCCACGCCGGAGCGACAGAACTGCGATAACAGTTGGGCGAAGCCCCCCTTACTATTATTTATTATTATCCTTATTACCCCCTTTTTTTTTTCATATATTTTCTTTGTAAGCATTACCCAATACAATTACAGCAAAAGGAAACCTGGCGGATTCTCCCGTTCCTTCCATGACATCCAACGAAATGAAATTGACTTGATGCCAAGCATCACTTCGTGTAGCGAAGCCGTCTTACATTACATCGTCCCATTCCGTCATCACTACCTTTGAAGCCACTTCTCTGTTACACTGCTACTAATTGAGCAATTGTCTAGCGCGGAACCACCGCTCGAATATAACAAGAAAACTTATACGATTTGCTTTACCCAAAGCGGGACTTGCTTGGCTTTGCTTTGCTTCTAAGCAAAATCTGAAGAAAAATTTATCATTCTCCTTGGTGGTGACTATCTACATGGATGCCTGTTATCAATATAAATCCAACCCTTCCCTTTATTTGCGAGTCCCTATTACTAAGCATATGGTCTTAATTCTAGATTCTTTGTAAATATTTATGGAATTAAAGACTTCCTCATCAGACAAACTTAGCAGGTTCGGTTGTTAAAAGGAGGACAGACACATAGCTTTGAAAGGCGTTGGCATTTCCATTCCAAGTTGTAATTTGGAAATCTTAAGGGGATCATAAAAAGGTAGACCGTAACCTGGATGTTTGTACACATTGAAATACCTCGCAGCTAAGGAGCTGTACATATATGTAGATATGTGTTGAAATTGGTTTACATTGGGGATGACAAAAATTGAAATAAAAAATTAGAACCGAAAATTGAAATGAAAATTAGAATCAAAAATTGAAATAAAAAATTAGAATCAAAAATTGATATCAAACTTTCACTGTTCACTGTTTCTTGTGAACTGCTTTGTAACTTCAGACAGACAACTTAAAATGCTGGTATAGAGTAGTCAAGCCAATCAAGGAAAGGCACCTGTTATTATAAATAATCGTTTAGGAGTGGAAGAAAAATTAAATGATTTTTAATTCTTTTTATGGTGTTTCTCACATTCTCCACAGAGTTTTAATATATCCGAACGTTATCTCCAATATATGCTTCGCTTACTTGTTAAAATTGATAATACAAACAAATACTCGGTATAGGAAACAATGCCTAAGAGAGGAAGACGAGATTCCTTTTTTTTTTTCAAAACCCTAAATTCAACTTTATGTGTATGTGAAGCTACCTCGATCCCTTAATTTTCTAGACAATTGATTTGAACCTTTCTTCAACGGTGGGGTTTCATCACGCATTGAATCTATATCCCGTTCAGTTAGTATGCGACGTTTCAAGCAAGCTTCATTTTATAAAACAAAAAAAAATTTATTTGGAATTAAGCAGGAAGTTGCTTGGCGTGTTCATTAATATATTTACGTCTGGGTTCTTGTTTGACAACTGATGCTAAAAAAAAAAATCTTGTGGTGTCATGTATAATTGCCCGTCATATTCACTGGACGCAAACTTGATAAAACGTTTTTCACGTGCTGTTAATTTTCTTATTGTTGAATCTTCATCATACTGCAATAACTTTGGAGAGAAAAAAAAGAAAAAAAAATTTTTTAATACAGTGAGATATGGCTCACTATTAAATACCTCGCACCCCTTCGCTTAATACAGTCATTCATAGAACAGCTTTTGGAAATAGGATTTTGTACACATGGACAATGGGAATGACTAAATGGTTTCCAGCATTTAAGCTGTTGGAGAGATTTGACGTCAGTTATTCTACATGTCATTAACATCAGTTTTGAACGGCAGCCTTCGACAAGTGCTTGTATAGGCGTTTATTCCATCTGGAAAAGTATTCACCTTTGAGTGTCTCATATTAAATGCTTTCACTGAATTGGTCCTGGATGTGAATACATTTTTGCAAATGATCACAGTCGCACCGCCGCCAATAATCCATAAATATTTTCCATAAGTTTCTGATGGTTGATGCGTTGTGAGGTTTTCGTAACCATAATTACGTTGCACATTCTTAGGATTTCTATTTACATTGATTAAACCCCCTTTTTTTTTTTTCCTTTTTTTTTCAAAATATTATATTATCCCTACAAGAACACTATGGTTTGTACTGGGAGGGACGCTAACCTGCGAGCTAAACAGGTGACTATTTTCTTATGCTTCAAACGTAGATCGCGTAGATGTATGTATGGGCATGCAAAAATTGTATCATCATAAAGGTATTACATTTTGGCAGTGTATACATATAAATTTGATTTACTTTAATCTTGGTTGCTTTTCGTTGGGCGCCACTTTGTCATGCTGTACATGGCGACCAACTTTCATCAAAGAGTAGAAAACAAATTTTCTTTAATTAGAAAACAAATTTTCTTTAATTAGAAAACAAATTTTCTCTAATTAGAAAGCAAATTTTATACACCTTGTAGTGTGTGGGCCCCACTTTGGGCGCCACTTTGTCATGAATTTATGGCGACCAACGTTAATCAATAAACGGAAATTTTTCCTTCTTCTTTTCTTCAATTAATTAATTTTTTTTGTTTTCTTTAAAACAAATTTTCTTTGACTAGTTTAAAAGTTGTTACAAAATTTGTACTGGGTCACGTTGCGTTGGGCGCCACTTTGTCATGTAACTCTTTTTCTTTCCTCGCCGCTGAGGATTTAAATTTTTTCTTTAGACAAAGAAAGGGGAAAAAAAAAAAAATAGAAAAAAAAACAAACTAAAAGAACGAAAAGGTCCGGTCGGTTTCCTGCTGTGCGTCTGTCACCAGTGAGTCAGTCGGTCATCGTCTAGCGTCGGCCCTACATGGCCACCATATGCACGCCCCTACACCTCAGCCACAGCGGTGGCAGCGCACGCTTAGCCACTCATGGGGAACAACAAAATTAGTTAGCTTAAAAATAACTTACAGTACAAGTATGGTGGTGGTGGTGATGGTGATCGTTCACTTGATGAATATTATCACTTTCACTGTCGGCTGCAGCTATCACAATGCTACCAATAAATTGTTGCTGTTGTTGTTGCTTCTGCCGTTCTACTGGTGAATCTTTAACAACTGCAGGCGAATGCTTCGCAGGATAACCAAAGGCTGAGAATGGTTGATGTGACACCCTATCGGTAATTGTTGGCTGTTGCCGTAAATGCTGTTGATAATTAACACGTCGTTGTTGCTGTTGCTGTTCACCTTCTTTTAATTTTATTTATTTCTTTTGCACTATTTCCGTTACTCCTTAATTCTGGGACGTATTATGAAGCAGACAAAAAGAAAAAACACTCATTAAATTGTTACCACAGTGCCGAATAGAGAAAACATTTAAAGCGGTTGGTTTGGTTACGAGCGAAAAAAAAAAGGACATCAAAACATATTTCCTTATCTTTCCGTGGACGTCACTGCCTTTCCATCCACTCAGTTGTACCGGTAACCACGTAAACCTTTTTGCTTCACAGGTACAGAATACAATCAAACCCGTCAATCTTTTTCAAACTGCGTGTTGTTGCGTGCAATTCGACTCGGTAAACCCCTATCGAGTTTAGAAAAATGAACTTGCAAAAATGTTCGGTCAATCAATCACCAGAAACCGTTTTGAAATTTTATTAACAGATATACACAGGAATATATATACATGTAGGTATACTGTACAGTTTAGTTTCTTAATACATTTTTGTTCGGTATGTTGTACATATACACAATTCATTTTCTTATTAGCCTTTTGCTTAACATCTTTTCGTTTATTCAACTATTCCTTTTGCAATATGAACTTCCTACACTTATTAATATGATTTCTTTCGATCATTATGAATATTAAAATGTTCTCCATTGCTTTTATTTTTTTTTTTTT
>NW_024002857.1:7239-11067 GCF_014805625.2 Glossina fuscipes
CTTTATAATTTCGTTTTTTTTTTTTTTTTTTTTGCAGTGCCGACATTGGTTACGTTTTGTTAATTTTTGCTCCCCTTTTTTTTTTTTCATTCATTTAATTGCTTTCAGTTGTTTACATTTTTGTTGCTTTCGATTTCTTCTAGACTTGCGTATAAAATACAATGTTTGAATCCTTTTTGATAATTATTCATATGCATGGGTTTGAGGTATGTAACACAAACTTATGTCTAGAATTTGACTTTTGTTAGTAAAGTTCTTTTCTTGAATAAATCTTCATATGTACGTAGGTGCAATAGCACACAATGGAAAGTTTCCTTTTCTTTATATTGGAATCGAAAAAAAATAACGCGAATCTCCGTCACATCAAATTGTACTTCTCCAACGTTTTTTTTTTCCTCGTCTATTTAATTACAATTGCATTATTTGCTTAATGAAGGCAAAGTAGAGAAAACCAACAACACATACTCTTTGATATCACCTTTTTCTTTCAGAAAAAAAGCAAAATAATCCAAAAAAAACTCAACTCCATCACATTATTAACTTATTCCTCCTTAGAGAAGATGTCTATCAAAATTGAACAAAACTTCTTCGCGGACTTACGTTGTGCGATCACAACCAATTCCATCCTCGGCTCAAACTCAACTAACTCTATCTCCCCTGACTTAAATTTTAAAACGCAGACAGACTTCTCCTTTTTATTTCATTTCCCTCTTCTTCTTCCTGTTGCTCTCTCTATAACGGCTTGCCGCTACTCTCACAAGAGCAAGCATAGATCCCGCAAAATCATACGATTTTGCCTATGCTTGCAAGAGCAAAAGGAAAAAAAAAAGGAGTACCGCAAAATCGTACGATTTTGCCTGTACTTGCAAGTAAGGAGATCAGAAAAGAAAAAAAAATAAACACATATACCGCAAGATCATGCGATTTACTTGCGGTACCACAAAATCGCATGATTTTGTCTAACGGCATGCCGTTATTGCGCCGCTTGCGGTTGACACAGACCGACAGACACCCTACCCAAGGTTTGTTCGCGGCCGTTACAGCTCGGACCCATCGATATCGCCTGCGATATGGAATGTGTACGTCAAAAAGTCCGCGGACAGACCGACCACACCCCCGACGACCGACTACTACGGACCAACGTGTGGCTTCGACCCACGCCCTGAGTTTAAGAGTCTCTGCTCTACCGACTGAGCTAGCCGGGCAGACTCGGTGTATACTCAAGAGGTTTTAGAGAAGAGAATACCTTCGGCTTGTTATACCCCTAGCTAGCTAGCTGTCTTCTAGCTGGTGTCATCGAACTTGCACCTTGTGGCTAAGCTGTCTAATCTGTTCATTCCGTAAGTCGAGAAACCCTTTGAGTAGTAGATTTTGCATCCGATACTGTTGACTTTCATTTGCAACAAGTTTAGCAACCTTTCGCGATCTATGGGTCGTGAACCTCTTAACGCTTCCGTGGCCAAGTCGAAAGGTGTTCGACTACTGCTGCCCTCATTATTACTTGCACCACCCGTGTTGGTAGAGAATGCGAATTCACTGCTTATCGTCGTTGAGCGGCCGCTTGATGTTAGATTTATTGGAGCCTGGTTTATGTACGCTTGCGGGGCAGGCTGAGAACAAGATTTACTATGCTGAGCTGTTGCAGTTACGGTAGTTGCAGGTGGATGACGCCTTGAAGATTTCCGTGTACTATGTTGGCTACTTAAATTTTCACTGATGCGTGTACGTTTCGCCAGTTCGTTTTGCTTAGCATGATTAGCAATGTCGCTAATAGCTGTCGCAGAAGGCAATAGCTGGTTACGGTGACTTACTACTGCTATTGTCGTTTCAGCGTTGTTGAGCTGGCTCTGCTGCTTTTCTTGACGCCGATTACGTAAAGGTGACGTTGACGAGGTGATTTCAATAGATCCGCTGAACTTTTCGCGTGTGTTGTGTGGCAATGCTTCCTTACCTTCACCTAGAGAGGTTCCCTTTACATCAGTCAGTTGGAGTGACGAGTTTCGGTAGCTCTTGGAGTTATCGTTTCCTTGGCTTATGGCGTCTAAAACTTGGCATTTATTCGGAGACTTAATAGTGTCTGCTTTGGTGGCGACAGATAAGCCAAAAGCCTTCCAGAAGTCGATGCCGAAGTAGAATTGCTGTTGCAAAGCTGGTACTATATAGAACTCAATACTCCTGGTCTCGCCCTCCCACTCGACGGGTAAGGTGATGAGCCCCGTTACTGAGGTCTTTTCTCCATTTGCTGTTTTAACGTGTCGATTTTGCAGCCTAACGACTCGATGTCTTCGATTCTCGAGGAATCTCGTTGCTCCGGCCCCACAACAACTCACGCTGGCTCCTGTGTCCAGGAGAGCGGTTACTTCGGTGTTGTCGACCTTGGTTCGAGCAAACATCCTGTCATCGTGCTCTCGGGAAACAATCGCTGAGATCTCCTTTTGCTGAAACCTCCTGTACGCCTTCCTTCTTTGGCGTAAGATCAGAATCTTTCCATGTCTTCTAGTGAGCGCTCGCCTTCTAGAAATTTCTGCGCTGAAAATCTCGTGTCGCTTCTGCTGGTAGTCCGCGATCCTTTGTGCTAAGCTTCTGTACTCGGGGATGCCTTGATCCGTTGCTGGTGTTATTGTTGCGCCTGTTGCCGCTCGCGTTAGTATTGTCACTGCTGCGGTTGGTGTTGTTCTTGTTGTTATTGCTGGTGCTGTTGTTGCTATTGTTGTCACTGTTGCTGTTGTTGGTGGTGTTGTTATCGCTGTTGTTGTCGTTGATGCTGTTGTTGGTGGTGTTGTTACCGCTGTTGTTGGTGTTGTTATTGCTATTGTTGTCGCTGTTGCTGTTGTCGGTGTTGATGTTGTTGTTGCTGTTCCGGGTGACGTCTCGTCTGGCAGGGGTTCCCGGCTTGCCTCGCCAGCCTGGTGTTTTCCGATGCGGGTACAGCACCGTAGCTCTCATTCCTGCCGCATATGAAACAGACCATGTGGTGGAAAGGACACCTGCATCGATTTTCTCTAGTGTCTTCTGCTGGATTTCTCAGAAAATGGTCTCCCGGCATACCGCACACATAGCATGTCATCAGATGGAAGGGTGACTGGCAGAAGGCCATGCTCTGCGCTGTCTTCACTGCGATCGCTGGTGCTGGTGTGGTGGTACAGTGCTGGGGTGTTGCTACTGCCGCTGCTGCTTCTTGTTTTGGCTGGCCTGTACGTGATGTTGCTGGTTGCAGATGCGGCCGCTCGTTCGGATGGTTACTTGTGTTGCCTGTGTTGATCCATCTCTTTTCGTGTTTCATAGCCCCGCCGTTTTCGCGTTGCCTGTCGCTGTTTGGACCATGCCGCGGCGCTAGAGCTTCGACTGCTGCGCGATGAACCCCGTCACCATTTTCACCTCCCTGACCGATCTCGCTCACGTGTTTCGGCCTGCTTCTATTTTCTCTCAACAGCTTTTCTGCCCTCTTGCATTCGGATTTGAACTCGCCAATGCTTTCTACTTTGGTGGCGAAAATCAGTGCGGCCAGACTGGGCTTAACGTTGGACTTCATTATTTTAATCATTTCTGCCTCCGGGATCTTTCTGCGTAGGCGGAATGTCAGGTCGTGTATCTCCGCGTAATAGTCCTCGAAGCTCTCCGCGTGCTGCTGCTTTCGCTCCATGACTTCTCTGATTATCTCGTAATCAGAGTCTGCAGTCTTGAATTGGTTGAGGAGCTCAGCTTTTAGCGTGAAATAATCAAAGGTGATGTCTCCTTCTCTATCCTCGAGCAGCTGCCAATACCATTTGCTGGCCTGACCGGTCACTAGGCAGTGAAACTCGGCAAACAATTCTTCATGGCTTATCT
>NW_024002858.1:0-3314 GCF_014805625.2 Glossina fuscipes
TAAATGTCGAGAAGCAACAGTTAAGTGGACGAAGAAAAGATACTTTATAAATTGGTGTTGTTCCTTACTCTTTTTGTTGCTTGAAAAGTTCATTAATATTAGTGTTTACAAAATACCAACAATTTGACGGCTTACACAACTTGGATTAGTACAATGTTCCTTTCTGTTTCGTCATAATATCCCAAAAATTTCGACGAAGGCTTTATGCGGGAGAAAATATGATCTGATGCGGTGCAAATTTTGCAAAATTAATTATCCTGTCCAAAGATGTTACCACTGTTCAGCTACTTTCGTCATAAAGTATTACAACTTATATTACAGTGCCAAATAAGAGCTTACTTTTGATGAGAGCTCTTATACAAATAGGGTCCGAATTGAAATAGGCGTACGTAACTCGAACTTCGCCCAACTACTATTACAAATTACTTTTCCTATCATCACATATTAGCCATTTTTTTAGGCTCACGTTCTGTTAGAATAATTATGTGAAATAAAGTAAAAAATTTTGTCCCATCCAGCCGTAATTGTTCACGGGAAGCTATTATTCTGAAATACCGTTAATTAGCGATTTCTGTCGAGATATTTTGTGAATTTTGTAAATTTTGCAAATTTTTTTCATATAAAGTGCTTCGACCCAATCTATTTTTAATAGAGTTTTTCCAAAACATGTTTATCGAGCTTTGTTTAAATGTGTCCAATATGTCGAACAGACAGCAGACAGGAGCATGAAGAGACAAACTTAAATCGTAGAAGAAAATAATTTTGAGTCGAGCAGTATAGTATAAGGTAGAACTTTCGGGATGTTACTTATTGGGGGTAGAAACTTAATAAGCTCTTCTGTTATAGCATAGTCACAACTTACGATTTTTATTACAGTCGACATGGTAACGGTTGAGCCAGAAGAACTTTCGCAATAGGACGCAATTACAGCGCCAGCCAAAGCATTACACCCAGATGTCTTTTTTTATGGTTGACGAAATTTAAATTGACATCATCTGTTAAAGGTTTCTATATTTAGATTTTTTAGAACATCAAGAGTGTTAAAAATTGCTAGTATACCTATTTCTTTCGTTCGTTCTTCACCTGACACGTTAATTCAAATTTTTTCAGGGGCTTTTATGGACCATAGTAAACAACAACTTGAGCAAAAATTTTATGATTCTCTTATTAGAGTTGCTTCTTAGCTAACATTCTTTTGTTTTGTTACCAACTGAACTCCCAATTGTGTTTGTGGGGTCATTCGCCCATCCATAACTGAGCCATCGTCATCTATGCTTTCCTAAACTTCTCCTACGAAAATTGATTGAGCTCATCAATTCCTTTTTAACGCCGTCAAATTAAAGGAAATCATAAGAAATCTTAATATCTTCAACATCTTCCTGATTTCCTGAAAGTCCTGATTTAATTTGACTGTGCGAAGTTTTGACTTAACCAGAAAAGTGGTCAGAGGTTCACTTCATAGCTAAATTTCTTTATAGCAGCTTCCCTTTTCTTCGAGTTTATGTCATGCAATAACACGCAACAAAAATATTTGCCTTTTACATCAAATTTCAAAACATTCCTCCGCTAATACTTTACAGAATTCCATTGCTAAAAGTCGACGGGATTTCTTACGAAAACTTTGGCGTTATTCCTAAAAAAGCTTCGCTAAGCTTAATATATTATTCACATGCAACTATTTATTTTCTTTTTTGGAACGTGTTTAGAGCGCATTTTTCATATAATTTGGAGGAATAATTCCAGAAGAATTTTCCTGTTGAAGAAGACCCAATGCATAGTGCATATGGCGAAGGAATCCAAAATTGGTAATAGATTAGGAATGATGATGTATTCTGCGCTGGATTTGGCCAAATCGTTAAGGGTCGCACATTGCTCCGACAAGTAGTGGTCGGCAGTAGTGGGATAAAAGTATTGTCATGTGCAGCTTTAGTCTACAGTTATCCAGCCAGCTATAGTTTCCAATCTCTTACAACACAAGAGCGTGTGAAGAACAAAAATTGCCTGAATTCCATTTTAACTATGGTGTGATTTATAAAGGCGCATAGCTGTCAAATTAATCTTTGGTGATCCTTTCTATAACATTGCCAGATGGTAGATATCTAAGACTACGCAAAAGAGGTATATTTATTCATTTGCATATTTTTGATTAGAATAAAATTGTGAGTCGATTTATCGAAAAAGTTTCCACATATTTTCATGGATGATGTGACTTTTACGTCTAAGAACTGTTAACTTCACAATAATAAACAAATATATAGTAAACAATGCAACTGAGAAAAATTTTCGAAGATTAATTAGTTTGCGTAAAATTTATTTTGTTATTCAAAGCAAGACATTTTCTGCCTGATTTGTACAAAACCTCAAAGCAATATAAAAGCTTTTATAGCAACAAGTGCTAGTGATCTAATTCATCAAGTGTGCTTAAATACATAAATGAAAAATAAATATTTAACATAAATACAGCGAGGTACAGTTTTGAAAAAATTTTTCCACTTTTCAATTAGTTGTTTAATGAAATGGTTTTATATGTAAATATGATTTTCCGTTATTCAACAAATATGTGTAAATCAGTTTAATGTCTAGATACCATTTACATCAGGGTATCCTGCAGCTAACACAAAAAAAATGATCATACATTTATATGCCAAACAAAATGTTAAGATGGGAATGAATAGTTAAGGTTTATTGAAATTATATATATATACCTTGTTCTCCCCCATATTGCCATCAATATATATATATATATATAAGCTACTGCCCAGTATTTACTTCCTATATCAGTATATAATGCGTTCAATTTTTTGCTTTTAGTTTAGTTGATAGAAAATATTCAATGAATTAATGGTAGTTTTTCGCGAATGATGGCCATTCATTTCAACGAATAACGTTTTAAGTAAACAAACTAAATTGAATTAAATTTTAAATATTTAAAAAAATATTTTTGTTTAAGCACATGGGTATATGACATATTAACTTCGTGCGGATGCTCAGAAGCACTTCAGACAAACCTAGCTTTTATTGTACCGAATCATTCTGAATTATTTTGTAAATCTCTTTCTGAACGAATCTGATTTTGTCCGTGGAGCTGTCCGCCTTGTGTTCTTATGTGCACCGATTGGAACCAATTTTTGAGATATATTTATTAGATTTAGTGCACCGACAGATTTCGGTGCAATGACGAAAACTATTGAATATGGTTCGGTTTAAACTATTTTCATTATAAATTTGGTCTATTTACTATGCTCCCTACAAAATAATGTTCACCATACACAAACTATTTATTTCGTTTTCAATTTTTAAATTTGCTTACACAT
>NW_024002859.1:0-14780 GCF_014805625.2 Glossina fuscipes
AAAAAAAACGACAAAAGTTTTAAAATGTCTTAGCTTTTTGATGCTTCCCACCTATGGGATAAAAAAAACACTGATAGGCATGATTTATTCCTTTATTTGTACTAGCGACCAATACGCATAAGAAATAAGTTCTAAAAAGTACAAACGCTCCAGTTCGTTTTTGGATTCTTAGTTGATTTAATCCTGCCCACTTATCCGTCCGCTCCTCCTCTCGTTTGTTACTCGAACGCTCACAATCTCAACAACCTAGACAGAAAGTTGCCTTTCAAAATGAAGTTTGTAAATAGACGTGATCCGCCCATTACTACGTCCACCTACATTTTTTCTACGCGCTTGGAGTTGTGTGAACATCGAAAATAAAAACAAAAGGCTAATTTCCTACGTCAAATAGCCAAAAAATTAATTCTTTAACCACTTTTTTCCGAGGTAAAGACAAAGTCGCATAACTTCCCATAAATCAACCGAGTAAATTGCACTGTGTGAATTGTTGTGCTGCACACGCAGCGGAGAATAAAACAAAATGAAAAATTGCTCGAAAGAGAATGCATGTTGAAATGTTCGCAAACACCTAGCAGAGCACTATGTTAACTCTGCAGTTCCATCTGTCTCAGTTACACTATATTCAGATATACTTAGTTAACCCACATGTTACAATGAATTTTGTCACAAGCGCTGTGTGCTGGACTTGGCATATCACGCATATTACATTATAACAATGCTCACACGCATGACTGGTCACACGCGCAGTCAGGCTGTACAGGATTCCTGAAATGAACAATAGTACTGATTTATGGCTTCTCGTGTTCTTAGTGAAAACTTTGAAAACTTTGGTGGACAATGTTTGTTAAATGTAGTAAAAACACTAGATGATGAGTAGTTCGGACACATATTGTTAAAGATGATAATCAGAAAATTGGTGAAGAAAGTATTTGTTGTTAAATTTATGTATAAGTTGTGTTTACATGAGAGAATTATTTAAGAAAAAATGTAGGAGAAAATTGTAATAAAAATTAAATCAGTTTAAAGCAAAAACGGCTGTGCACTTATTACGCATGGTATAACCGTAACCTCACGCAAAAATTTCCTTTTATAATATTAAGTCTTCCACTGCTTTATTCCACATTTTTAACTTTTTTATATTTCTAAATTACAAAAATGTTAAAATTTTTGTTCATTTTATTTGTTAGCAGGATGCAGCAATGTGTTAAAAGAAATATCTTGCATACTTTTGTTAGATGCGCGTGTTCAATGCTGTATAATACACTCAAGTAGTACATTGTATTATATAGAAAATCACGCTAGTCAACTCATAACATCGCAGATAAGAAGATGGAAAATTAATTAATTGTAGTAATAAGCGAATAATGAACTTCTTTTAAGTGTAGAGTCATGTATTCTACGAGGGAAAAAGTCACGTCGAGAAAATAAGATACCCTGAAACCTTATAAGAAATAATGTATTGATAATGCCAAGCTATTAATACTTACTTAAGTTAATAAACAATGAATTTCCTTGAAAATAAGTTTAAAATGACTCCTATCCCCATTATTTTTTGTGTCACACAATTTAAATAAGGATAAGCAATCACTTATTAAAATAATGTAATTATTAAAAAAGTTTTAGGAAAAAAGTTTAATGAGAAAGCCACTATAATTTTTCTCCCCAAAATTATTTTTTTTCATTGGCGTAGCACATTAGAATATGTGAAATAGAAAATATATCATTACAAAAAATTTGTCCAATGAAATTTCATTTTTTCCCCAAATGCTCTGAGAAGACTTCTTATGTGCAATTAGCTTTTGATATCCGATAAAACTTTACTAGATGGTTAAATCAAAGCTTTCCAAAATGAATATACTTTAACGCAGCTTTATTGAGGTGACCGTTAGATAGATACCTATATGAAACTAACAGCACTCGAAACCTTCCAATGGTCTGCGCAGAAATTAAAAGTAAGGGATGAGGCTGTTAGTGTTCTCAATGAATTCAGCTACAGAATTATATATTCTTCCGTCGTTTTTTCTGTCTTTTAGCAAAATATAAAGTGTAAAACGTGTGATTTTGTCTTACACCGTATATAGGAAGAGGCGCTCTTTGAAACTTAAAATCTTCAAGCAAAGAGTTTATGGTCTCATTGACCTCGTTTTGATAGCTCTATATGTTAATTAAAATAACATTTAATATTAACTTTAAACATTCTGACATTGAAATGTTAAAATAAATTCAGAAAAACTCTTCAGGAAATTTAGTTTAGTACAAAAATTAAAGCAAAATCCTCAAAATTCGTACAAAACAGTAAAAAAGTATTATTTTCAAACTTGGCGTGCTTTGGTTATAAATTTGACTAATATTTCATGAAATTTTTCTGTTGAACTTACCACTTCATGTTAGACTGTGGCACCACATATAAAGGCAAAAAGTTTCTTACAATCAATATACAGTTAGGTATACACACATGCTGATCTCACATGGAACGACCGCATTTAAAACTATCAGATTATTACCCGCTAAAAATGATAAACAATAAACCCTTCAAAAAAGTACATAAAAGGATTAGATTAGGGCTTGTCCGCGTTCTCAATTTCGCTCTGAGTACCATCGCTGACACATCACTAGTAATACATTTTTGCCAAAAAATGCAAATCGGTTTTATAATTTTTTATGTAATGAAAGTTTGACATATTTCGTTTTAAGATTGGTCGTATCTGAAACCCATATGGATTCGTGAATAGTGGCGACATCTATATCATAGTAACATTTTCAGTAACATGTTATTATGTTAGCAAAACGGTTTAAATAACAATACCGTAAAGAAATTATAAGCCATAATTGAAGATTGTTGGTATACAGGCAATATAAGATATATATTAAAAATCGTCGTAGCATAACCGATTGTAACAGCTTGAAAATAAATATGATAGTTTGACGAATAAAATAACCTGTGATAAATAAGTTGTAGAGATAAGAGGGATTAAGCCAGACTTATGCATAAGCGTGGCGACTCGTCCAATTGGCTTGTGGCGAAGTAAACTTAACGTCGGACATAATTATGGTGCATAGGTACATTTAATCGCAGCTTTTTACAACATTAAAAAAGAGTCGACATTAAAAAAGAGTCTTGAGCAACAACAATTTTTTCTGGAGCAAGCAGAAATTGTACAAATATCTTAAAAAACGCATTTGCATTTATACGCACATATGCGCACATATGGGGAATGCTAAGATATCTAAAATGTAGGTAATTATTTTCTTGTTGTGTTAAATTGTGCTATTTATAGTAAACAACGGGCACAAACGAATTTTTTTTATGTTTGAAAAACAATTGATCTCAGTTTACGCACTACTGCAGGAGTGTTCTTCAAAGGTTTTAGCCTATTTTCTGCCAAATTTTAACTCGATGGTTTCATTTTTGTGGTCAGGACGGACAAACGTACAGACAGGCATACCTACGTCGTTTCAGAATTTAATGCTGATCAAGGATATGCATATTATGTGAGGTCACTGAAGCTTCTTCTGGTCGTTGCAAACGTTTTGACAACGTGTACTCATCATCCTTCGGTAATGGATATAAAAATGAGCGACAAAATTATAATAAATAATGTTTGCTTTAAGTTTCGAGATAACAAATTTCTCTTTTCGGACAACAAAAACATAAGCCTGAATTTTTATTTAACTTTTTATTTTTATTTTTTTTCAATTTTGTACGCCGGCTGTAAATTTTTTTGCTGACTATTTCTTGCTCATAAAGTCTTTTTTTGCGTCGTCATTTCCGATTTTTTTAGTTTCACTTTATGTTATTGTTCCTGTGAGTAATTTTTATGTTCGTTGCTCTTTTGAGTTTCTGTTTGTAACAAACTTGTATTGCAATTTAAACAGTTGACAATGCTCGCTATGTTCTGTTGTCGTTATTAGGACAACATTATATTCGGTTTATAACAGTTGCATAATTTCCGTTTCCACTTCTCATATAAATCCTTGATCTTGATTGATTGCTAGTAGATATCACTTCCCTTAAGTCATAACTTTTGTTATAATACATAAATTGCAGTAATAACGTTGGCTGTTGTCAACAAACGACATTGGTTATGCAGCAATTTATTTATGCAGGAGGAATTTATGAACAAGGATACAATTATATGTCATGGGAAAACGTATATACATAAAGGTTTTGCCTTTTTACAAATTTTCTTGGACTATCTCTTAGATTTTCTTCTTCGCTTGGTAAATCATACTAGAATGTCAGTAAGTTTTCTTTCCACAGAATGAATTTCTTTCAAAACAATTTGATTATTGTAAAAAAGACTTTTCAAGGTATGTTTCAACTCTCTTTTTTTAAACTTGCCCTTTTTGGCTATAAGAGCCAAAAGAAGGGACAAATGTAGTTAGTCAGAGGTTTAGACCAGCAACTCTTCAAAAATGAGGATAGAAGTGCAAATAATTAAATACATAATCCGATAGCAAGGTTAATACATTCCTAGACTATTCGACCATGCAATTTTATAAACGAGCAACGCACCACAACTTTCACTGGTTTAGTGCGTGGAAAGCAAATGCATCGGTAATACATGTCGCAGATTGTTCGGAAGATTGTGTCGTGATTAATCTTCAAGTCGAAATTAAGTGAAATTGCATTATCTGGTCCTAATTGTAACCTGAGTTGAGGTATTTCTGTTTAAAACTTTCTATATTTAAATACGGAAATATTTTGAATGAAGTTGCGAGAATATAGTTAGAGAAAACGTTAATTAGGGTTTTGCTTTTCAAATTATTATGATTAAAAAACGTTTTCGTTGAATCTTGCCTCAGACGAACAGGCGTACTCATATTAGAAATTGAAAGATCACAGAATAAAGCACGGAGTAAAACTTTTTTTAGGTGTTACATAGATCCGCAGAAATTTAATATCCCTACCACACATTGTTTGATGTATGAAAAGGTAGAGGGTTATTAAAATGCGAGTTGTAAATTAAAGCACAAGTGTAAACGTACATAAGGAAAAAATAATTTTATTTTTTCGAAAGGATTACGTTGGGGACATCGACTTTTATAAGCTTTTCACGGAGACAAGAAATGTTTTTTCTGAATTAAGTAAAACTCTCGTTGTGCCGACATTGTTCGATGACTGTCGCTACCTAAAGCACTCAACTTTTCTTCCAGCCTCTGAAAGCCCAACTCGTAGAGCGGCCTGCGATACTTCACCGCCACCTTCGCCTAAGTCGCAAACGTCGATCCACGACCATTCCTCTTCGTCCGCATTATCAACGATTAAGCTTGTGGATATGCTGTTGTCGAATCCGTTTAAGGTTTCTAGGGTCCGGTCTTTGCCTTTAAGTAACATTTCCTCTATCGTAAACACAACAGGTAATACAAATATCACAAATAAGCCAGGAAGCCCTATTCGTGTCAGCTATGCTCAAATGGCAAGTGTGACCCATTATAATGGTGCCACGCTGGCTAAGCTGTGTACGACTACAAAGATTGTTAACAAAAATAATAAATCCGCCTCTACCCCTCGCTCCTT
The DNA here is from genome assembly GCF_014805625.2 of Glossina fuscipes. Classification (NCBI taxonomy): domain Eukaryota; kingdom Metazoa; phylum Arthropoda; class Insecta; order Diptera; family Glossinidae; genus Glossina; species Glossina fuscipes. The sequence continues at coordinate 5,522 of NW_024002859.1, forward strand.
CTACTTTCCCCCTAACTCAAAATCCTTGTCTTGTGAATGCTAACGTTTCTAATACGGATGACATCTGCTTGAAGGCAAAAATGGAAAATTTGTGTCAAGACTGGCGTCTGACACCTCTGAGGATAACAGCAAAAATTATCTGGCTGCAAAAGTCCCATCCGACAATTTTAAGCGTGTAAGCATTTTCAAAGTGGCTCTATCTCAATTTAGAGCAATTTCGTCCTTTAAAGTTTTAGTTCCGACTGAAAACATGGATACATTGTCAAACAAGACATTATGGAAGACACTTAATTAAGGATTTCATTCCTCGCGATAGACTCTGTACCACTAATTCGATAGCTCTTCCACCCTCAAAATACTAAATATTTTTTCAAGCCCAGTAATTTTCATTTATCAAAATGTTAGGGGCCTAAAATCAAAAATTCGTTCTACTTTCCTAAATTCACTGAGCATGGAGCTTTGCTCTTTGGCTTGCCCGACTTTCGTTCCCCAAAATATTTTCACAATTCTTTCTTTCTTTTCAGAAAGAATCTATTGGATCGTACTGGCGATGGTGTTTTAATTGCCACATCCGTTGGAGTCCCGTCCTATTCAATTGAGTTTCCCAATCCTTCCGACGTTCAGTTTACTGCTATTCACACATACAACTTAATTTACTTCAATACAACTGTATTCCTAATGATCATTGCTTTGGCAATTTTCCGGAGATAGCGGTAAATCGCTGCCCACTTTTTAGTTTACCTGGGCATCCGTACCAACCAGCAATTTGCATTTCCTTTCATTACAGGCATGGTGGTATGCTGAAATATAGAGAACTATAAAAGCATCGCCAAGTTGATTGTCTTAACTAAATCATTTGAGCGAATTGTTACGCAACATCTAGCTTCTGCTATTAAATCTTACGTCTCCATTCCAGCATGGCTTTCGGAAAGGACGGTCAACTATCACGAATTTCATAGCGTTTACTTGCCAAGGTTTCTTAGTGAAATGTGTAAACTCGTGTCTGCACAACAGATCATTCAGGGTTCTGTTTAACTTCATCACCTCGGATGAATTTTCGGTGACATCTATTTAATTTATATATCAATGATCTCCCATCGGTGATTAAATCCAGCCAAACCTAAATGTATGCTGAGGATGTTAAAAGATTTCCTTCCTTTTCTATGGAATCGCAATCACATCAGCTTCAAACTGGCTTAAATAATTTGGTTACATGGTGCTCGTTAACTTTTGTGCAATTAAATCTACAAAAATGCAAGCATCTTAAGAAGGAAATCTCTCGTAAGGATGGAATACATTCGAAACATAATAAAATAACTAGTAATCCCTTAGCTTCTCGATCCAGATTATAATAAACGTTGTGGGCAACCTTTCAATAAAACTTTCAAATAAATTATAGAAATAACTGGAGTTAATGGAAATTTGTTGACATTTCACACAAATATTATTTTTCTCTTTTGTACGCTTTCACCATCTGTCAACTAAGCTACAAATAAATGAAAGTTGTATAATCGTCAACATAATAATAGCTACAGTTGAAAAGCGTATATTATATGCATTCGTTTCTATGACTTTAGGCCTATCATAAAAAAAAAAATAAATATAGATAAATAAATCAACATTTGTTAAAAGTATGACTCAAAATGTGTTTAGTCAAACTACTCCACTCGGTAATAATATCGTGCTGTTTTCTCTCTCTAATTCTTATCGAACATTTTTGAAGGTTAATATCACTTATTTTTAGTAAGGTTTAGTTTTTTTATTTCGCGCCTGATTCTTTCCTGTTTTTATTTGTTTTATTTGTTGATCAAATATATGCAATGTGTCTTTTTCAACGGAACCATATTTTGAACGCTAATATGTTATTACACTTGTTCCTAAATATATGCAAATAGTTATATATGGCGAGACTCTTTTCATCTTCTGTTCTCTTACCCGCCACAGCGCTTTACAATAATAAAAGAAAAACAACACAAGGTTAATCTATCACGCAAAAGGAAGAAAGAAAAAGAATCGGACTACCCCATTACCACGCACCCCCGTCCGTAGGTCTGTACCTTGTCCGTTGGTATCCGTTTTTCTTTAGATGATCGCTTTAAATTTTTTTCATATTGAATATTACTTTATTGTTGTTTTGATATAATGTGTTTATTAACAGCGATTATTAGTTTTATTATTCAGTCACTTTTAGATTTAATGCAATTTATTGAATATATATATATATGTATATATATGTAACTTAATCATATAACTTAAGTATATCTGATTAATTGAACATTTTTCACAATTGCACTGGTTTCAATTCTATTCCTTTTTTTTTATTTTATTTTGCCTCGTTTGGACCTATTTTGATTTGATTATTTCATTGCAAAAGCATAGATATCAAGCTGACGTTTTCAGTTTCAAGAGCATAAAAACCTTTTATTACCTCCTGCTCACGCCAAATCACAAACTCAAACTCAAAACTCTCTTTCGCATGACTTCTTTTTTTCTCTTTTTCCTTTTTTTTTCTTCTTCTTTGCGTTGCTATATAGCGGCTAGCCGCTACTCTTGAAAAAAAGGAATGAACTGCAAAATCACTCGATTTTGCATAACGGGATGCTGTTATTGCAATATTTTCCGTTGACACGGACCGACCGACACCCTACCTTAAGATTTTCGCGGACGTTACACATATAAGAGGAAGGTTTTTAAAGCACTTAACTATAACTATTTAGTACAGTGTAATTTTTTAATAGAGTTAACTATAGCTACTTAAATGCTAGAACGCTAAAATTAGATTATTTTTTTAGTATTGATATTATCATTATAAGTTTGGTATTATCTTACACCTTTCTCTTTGTACGATGAAGTTTGTGCTTAAAGTTTAAATTTATGGTCTGCTCTGAAATTGGTTGTAGCTATTTGTTGAAATTTTTTGTTTGTTTTGAAACAAATACGTTTAGAGTTATAGCAGAAGGATTTTGTTACGTTTTTATGTCTACCATAGAAGCATGAAGGTATACTCATTTTGCCAAAACGGTTGCAACGTCCAGAAGGGAGCTTCAGAGACCGCTGAAAGTATATGTTTGCTTGAATGGAGTGAAATTCTGAATATATCTATTCGTGTCCGTCTACGTGTCTGTGTCATGCACATTGTTGGTACTCTCCTGGTCATAAACTTTAAGATATCGACTACAAATTTGGTGGAAACGTGGGAAGTTTTTATGCAAAATTTAGTATTGAAAATGGGCTATCTCGATCGAGGCACATGCCCACAGTAAAGCGTAAACTGAACCTAAGTCTGTTTCTTTCAGAAAAAATTTCGAGTTTTTTAATCACTATCCGTAAGTTATGAAAGATAAAAGGTTGAAATTTTCTATATTTACTTTATATTCACATTTTTTGACGTTTTCTATTTATTGCTCGAAAGGTGAACAAGACAGAATGATGGAAATTATTTATAGCTTTTATTTACTCATTTAAATTCACAACTATGAAGACAATGGCCAAAGTACATAGTTGCAGAAAGTGCAGAAGACTAATCAAGCGCTCATCTTGGCTAAGTTTTGTAATCGTCAACCGCCAGTGTAGGGCGAATGAAAGCATTCAACAAGGAGACAAATTTTGCTGTTAAAAACATTCAAAGAGTGCGCAGAGGATCTCTAAGTAGCAGCAAGGCATTCCAATGTCGAACCGACAGCACAATAAATGAGTGCTTAATTAAAAAGTTCAATGTACACGGAATTGACACAAGAGGCCCCTGCTTGACCTAGAAATCTGTAGTCTCCCGATTCAAAGATTTTCTGTGCTTAATTTGTCCTACTTACGTTAATAAATATACATAGCAGTTTTCCCGTTTTGTCATTGTTGTCTCCTCCATCATTCACTTGCCACACATGCTATATCACGCTCATGAAACCGTTGGGCTTTTACTCTTAGCAAAACATTTTTTTCTTTCTTATTTTCAAACCATGCTTTATGCGATGATTCGGCCAACATCGTTTGGTTGGAATCGTCCTAGGAGTGTCCGCGAGCGAAGATATACAACCCGTCGCACATACCACATACTAGCTAGCTCAGCTGTGGCACGTACGCATGCCTTCTAGGCTTGCATTTCTCCTATATATTGACAATGCAAGGTTGTCCTAAAATTTATTTAGATTTCAGCTTTAGATACAAGAGGACATAGGTAGACTTACTATTACATAGGTTAAATAAAATTGATGTAATGGCGGGATTACATAAAACCAGGTCTAATAAACACACATATGCCTAGTTACACAAAAAGTGGCTCACCCACATGAGGCCACAACACCAACGTGGGCGCACATACTAGGGTTACAATATGTTATTATTATTATTATTATTATTTTAATTTTAGACTAATGAATTGAATTCTTAGACTAAAAAAAAAAAAAAGACATTGAGCACTAGCAACACAGGCTATCGGCTCTAATTTAAAAAAAAAAGGATATTAGATAATAAGCTTAGTAGTATTAATAAAGTAAAATATTGAATTGATATTCTGTTCTGAAGTTGATTGTAGAATATTCAAAGGGTTAATCGTTCCAAATGCAATACTTCTAGCCAAGGAAAAGTTGGGGCAGTCGCAGAGAATGTGCTTTATAGTAAGAGTTTGTCCACAACAGCAGATTGGGGGAGAAGACTTCTTCAGGATCCATTGGTGAGTTGCAATTGTATGACCAAGGCGAATTATCGAGAATGTTTGGATCTTGGTTTTCTCAACATTTGTTGGATATAGAGGTGGAGTTAATTGAGGGTTAATGCAAGAGTAGTGTTGATGATGGTATTGTAAATTTCCTTCTGCAATTTTCTCTTTAACTTTTCTTCCAATGTATCTTTGAAGATCCAACTTTTCCATGACATCATCCATAATTAGAGGAGCAGAAGCAGCATACTTTGCCGCTCGATCAGCCTGCTCATTTCCCAGTAAACCGATGTGACTTGGTACCCATAACATTTTAATTTTTCCGCCGGGTGTAGTAATTATATTCCTTAATTTGTTGATGGTGCTCCATCTCGAAGTCGAAGGGTTCCGGGTAGCTAGTAATACAGACAAACTGTCAGTAACAATGACGGTTTTGAGTTTGTTTTTATGGGCAAGGTTGGCAGCGTGAAGGATAGCTCTGGCTTCGGTTATGAAAGTTGAAGTGCTTTCGTGAAATATGTGGTTGAGAAGAACCCGTCCTGTAGCATCTACCACCGCACAAGCAGGAGGCAGACCAGGAGATTTTGAGCCATCTGTGTACAAAAGATTCCAACCAGTATTGTCCAATACTTGGGTTTTCTCAGCTATTAGATTCCTGAACACGTAATTTGGAGTATCTTCTTTCTTGTGCATAGACAGTGAGATGTCAAAAGAGCAGTCTTTCAAAATCCAGGGAGGTTTAACACCAAAAGAGCGGGAAATTTTTAAGGGAATGTTCAATTCCTTTCCGATGCACAAACAATTCTAACTTTGAACCGCCGATGCGACATGAATGATTTGATGTAGTTGAAGAATTTGGGTCCAACATTCCATGATTTCAAGAGTCTTAAAATAACAAGAAGACCAACTCTGTCAAATGCTTTTTCGAAATCAATTGAGAGAATTGTTACGTGATTTCGTTCGGAAATTGCTTTGCTTGTGAAATAATCAATATGTAACAGAGCGTCGATGCATCCTCTACCCCGCTTGAAACCAACTTGTTGCTTTGTTATCAGGTTCTTGGATTCAAGAAACCAAGATAATCTAGATGCCATAATCTTCTCTAAAACCTTTGAGAGGCAAGATAAAAGAGAAATTGGGCGATAATCAGATGCGATGGAGACATTTTTGAATTTGGAATTGGAACAACTGTTGCCATTTTCCACATGTAGGGTATATGGCCAGTCATAAATACCGTATTATATAGGTCCAGTAATTTCTTTTTACTAGACTTAGACATAGCACTGATCATTTGGTATGAGATGCGGTCTAGACCAGGTGTCTTCCCCTTCAAATTGGAGAGACAACTTCCAAGTTCTGAGGTAGATACGCTATTTTCCAGGAACATGGCACATCTATCGATATTATTTGAAGGAGATATTGGAGTCCTTTTATTTTCAATGAAAGCACTGGAGAAGTTGCTGTCAGAGGAGTATTCGCACCACACTTTTCCAAAGTAATTAGAAATCTCATCTGCGTCAGTTAATGTTCCATTGGGAGTGCAGATGGCAGAAATTTGGTTCAGGTTTGAAGTCCCATTAAGTCTGTTGATTCTGTTCCAGACAACTTTCATTGATGTATTTCTGTGAATTCGTCTCGAGAAAAGTTCGAAACTAAGTGCCTTTGATTTCCGTAATTCCTTCCTGAATAGAGCATTGGCCTTTTTGTATAATAACAAGTGATTCTGATCAGGACATCTCTTAAAGCGGTGCCATAGATCCATTTTATTTTTCCTCAAAAACGAAAGCGTGTTGTTCCACCATGGAACCCTAGCTCGTTTAAAAGAGGTGTTGGATTGAGGAATAGAAAGATGAGCAGCCGTACGAATCGATTTAGACATAATAGCAGCATCATGGTTGCAGTTTCCGTTAAATGGCTTTGAGTTCAAAAATGACTCCACCTGTTTGGAGTAATTGATCCAATCCGCTTTATCTAGGAGGAATTTGGCCTGTTTTGCTGGAGTAGCAGAGGACGTTGAAAGTTTAAGATCGATTATGATTGGAAAGTGATCACTATTATATAGATCATCAGAAATAGACCAGGACACCAAAGGAAGAAGTGATGGAGAGCAACATGTTAAATCAATATGTGAAAAAGTATGATGAGTTGAGAAGTGCGTTGGTTTTCCATCATTTAAAACGCAAAGGTTGCTTTGAAAAAAGGCCTTTTCTAAAACAGTACCGCGAGTGTTGTTCACTGTTGAGCCCCAGATGGTATTCCAGCTGTTGAAATCGCCGCATATAATTAATGGGGGGGAAAGTACGGAGAATAAACTGTAGAGTTCTTGCTGAGAAAACGATTGCGAAGGTGGAATATAGAGCGAAAGCACTGTAAATTTTATTTTTAACATTATTTGTATCGCTACGGCTTGTATATTTGAGCTTAAATTTATGCGTTTGTGAGGTATACTTGATTTTATAAAAACACCAACTCCTTGTTTGGAATATAAATTTTGATCAGCATTCGTGAAGTATCCAGTATATGATTTGGGTGGAATAGGATTAAAAGAGCTTCTACAATGGGTTTCTTGAAGCGATAAAAAGGTTGGATTAAAATCATTTATGAGTGTACGGAGTTCATCAAAATTATTAATAAGTCCCTTAATGTTCCATTGTAGAATTTTAAAAACTTTATTTAATTGTAATGACATGTAAGCAGAGTGGAGGGAGGGTTAAGTTGACATGTCAGCGTCTCCGTCGAGAAGGTCGCTATAGGAATTTTTCGTGAATGATTTATTCTTACCAGCAGAATAATCTGTATTTAGGTGATTTGGTACATTTGAAGTGCAACGGGTTGGCGCACGTGAATAATTTGAAATTGAAGGTTGATTGAGGAATGAAAGAATGGATTCATTAACACTTGTGATTTGTTGAGTAAAGTTGAGAGCTGGAGATTCTGGAGAATTTGGTATATTAGATTTTAGCATATGTGTTGTTGCTTTAATTTTTTCAATATTTGCAGTTGCTTTGGTTTTCGAAGGTTGATTAATGGATGAAAGAATGGATTTATTACCACTTGTGATATGTTGAGTAAAGTTGAGAGCTGAAGATTCTGGAGAATTTGGTATATTAGATTTTAGCATATGTGTTGTTGTTTTAATTTTTTCAATATTTGCAGTTGCTTTGGTTTTTTCAATATTATCTTTGGCAAGTGATGTAACTGGTTTCGCAATATAATTTTTGGTTAATGGTGGAACAGGTTTTTCATTGGAAGCAGTTGCAGTTAAAGTCTTACTAGGCTCGATATGCGAGGCAACAGCAGCATAGGTATTACTTTTGCCAATTCCATGGGCTACAGATGGATTTCTTTCCCGATATGTGCGTCGCGCTTCGCCCATGCTACAGTAATTTTCTGTTTTGATTTTTAATATTTCACGCATCTGTACAAAACGTGGGCATTGTTTGTCTAACGCTGAGTGTTGATCATTGCAATTTATGCAGAAACTACGGGTACAGCTTTCAGTATGTGGAGGATGACCACAGTTAGCACAAGATGCAGCATTAGTGCACCTTTTTGCCGTGTGACCCAGGCGTTGGCAATTTTTACACCTCATAGGATTTGGGATGTATAGTTCTACTTTACATTTATACCACGCCACATCAACTGTTCGCGGTAATCGATAGCGATCAAAAGTTAAAATAATTCTTCCTGTAGGAGAGCGTGTTTTTCCGTCATCATTCAGTTTGGTTAATTTATATGCTTCAGTCACTCCTTGAATGCCCATTTCGCGAACAATTTCATCTTCCGGCACATGTTTTAAGCAAGGGGCATAAATTACGCCTCGAACCGAGTTAAGTTTCTCATGTAGTTTAGCTGAAATAGCACATAGATTAGCTAAAGAATTGGCCTTTATTAGTTTTTCGGTTGCGCGCGGGTTCCCAGCGAGGACCAGTAAATTCCCATCGCGTAGAATCGAGATCGAGTCGATGTATGTTGTAATGCTATCTAGAGCTTTTTTTATAGCAAAAGGGCTAATTTGGGAAATTGTTATTCGAGCATCCGTTGAAGAAATAACAATATATTTTTTATCAATAGGGATTATATCGCTGATCGGCAACACCGGAAAATCTGATTTTTTACTTTTTTTTCTTTGGGGGGATGTATCACTTAATAGATAAAATCTATTCGGGTTTTTGTCTGGCGGCCCCGGGGCCATTATGCCTTATTGTTGTCTATTTATTATTATTTTTGAAATAACCACTCACTTGAAAAGGTTTGGGAACTGTGCAAGAAGGTTGGGGACTACTAAAGAAAAGTGTCAAATGTTTTCAATTTTTTTTTTTTTTTTATTTTGTTTTTTTGTTTTCTATTTTTTATTATATATAGACGAAACAAAAGCACATACGCGATATCCGCGTTAACCAGTTTTAGCAATAACACCGAAAAGACAGAAGTTAAATACACAAAAACACCGAAAACACCGAAACAATTGAAAAAACGCAGACGAATAGAAAACACGCACTACACTGAACACAAGTCGACTCGTCTGATTTCTTATGTTAAATTGTACAATATGTTAATGATGTCGCTTTAATTATTAAAAAAAATTGTATTCGATTTAAAAGATTT
>NW_024002860.1:0-8381 GCF_014805625.2 Glossina fuscipes
AAAAAGTTACTTCGTGCCTGAAGAAAGAACATTTCTCCGGGTTCAGCTTTAAATTGTGTTGCCTGCATAGCTGGAACACATCTCTTAAATTTTTGACCATATGTTGCTCGGAACATCCTATTACTACTAGATCATCCATGTAGTGAAATGCTTGCGATGGTTTTAGGCCGGAAAAGGCAAGAGTCATCATGCGCTGAAATGAGTTTGGTGCTATTTTTAAGCCGTACGGGAGTCGCGTGTAGCGATATGAGCCATTGCTTGTTGAAAAAGAAGTTATGTTTCGTGATTTCTCTTCGAGTTCGATTTGATGAAATCCAGACATTAAATCGAGACATGAAAAATATTTAGCTCTTCCTAGCTGGTCAAGAATATCCTCGATTCTTGGAAGTGGGAACTTATCTGCTAGCAGTTTCTTGTTGACTTGGCGATAATCCACTACTAAACGCCATCTTTTTTCGTTAGTGTTTGGTGGAGATTTTTTGGGTACTAATAAAAGTGGGCTATTATATTCGCATATGGACGTTTCGACTATTCCGTCTTTGATTAATTTAGTAACCTGTTTGTCTATTTCTGATTTTTGTGATTCAGGAATTCGGTAGTTTTTGATATATATAGGTGTTTTGTCGTTCAGTCTGAGCTTTTGTTTATAGAAGTTGTTTGCAGTTATTGGTTCGGTTTCAATACCGAAAATATCGCAGAATTCTGTACATATTTCTGTTAGTGGTTGTTTGAATGTTGTGGGGAACTGTAATTTGTTTAATATTAACTTCTCTTCTTGTTCCGCTCTGCGGCCTATTGTTAAGATTTCAGCGTTATTTAGACACTCAAATTTAATATCGCTACAACTTATGGCTACGTCGTTCATATTTGTGTTGACAACTCTTATAAAGGCGTTTTTGCTATCCACAATAGTACTGGCCACTATTACTCCTGGGTGTGGTGTTTGATTTGGTACCAGAACTGATTTTTCTTTTGTTGGTAACTGTATTAGACGAATAACTTCTGCTCTTGCTGGCAATAGGAGGGTGTTTTTTTTGAACGTATGTGTTAAGGGAATTTGTATTTGTGTGTGAAAGTGCCTGGGCCGTATGGTGAGGGTATCTTTTGTGTTTTGGAAATTCAAAACGCAATTATATTTTTTTATAAAATCCATTCCGAGAATTCCGTCACACTGTATGGGAAAGTTCGCGGATACTATGTGGAATTTGTGTGGGACTAGAAAGTTAATCATTTTCAGGCCTAAGTGAGTAGATCCGAGTGATTTAGTAGTTCCTTTTCCGATGCCAGATATGTTAGTCGTGCATGTTGTGTTTATGTCATTGTATTCGTTGTGTGTGTATTTTAGTAGTGATATGTCAGCTCCTGTATCTATTAATAGGGTTAGTGGGCGGTTTGTTTCTGCATTCTTGACTTCTATAAAATTACTCAGACTGAGGTTAAAGTGATATACCTTTTTTATTCGCTCAAGAGGGTTTGGTCGTTTTCCGACTGCGTTATTCTTACGTTTCTATTATTTCTTACTCGTGTTTGATTGGGATTATTCCGATTTCCGTTGTTGTAATTATTGTTGCTAGGAGGGTTGTTAGCATATTCCCTGCGTTGGTAGTTATTACTGTAATTATACCGTCTTCTGTTGCGTCCCCGGTAGTTAGTGGGAACGTTTGGTTTGTTTCTATAATAACAAACTGTGTTGCAGTTCCTGATTGCTTCCATGCAACTGTTTACGAACTTTGTTATGGCTTCGTTCATATTGTTGAAGGTTCCTGCCTCCATGATAAGTTTGACCTTATCTATGGAGCAGTTTCGGGTCATTGCTTTGATAGCTTGCTGAGTGCTATATTTGGCAGCGAGCGTGTTCGTTAGTCCATCCGCAATGTATGCTCCTTCCAGGGCCTTTGTTAGGTCTTCTATTTCTTTTGTGTACTGGTTAGCGGTTTTACTTCGCTGCTGGAAGTTCATGATTTTAGCTGTCACAACCTCTACTGATTCTCCTTTTATTTTATTCTTTAACGTGTCCCTTATTTGTATCAGTGTTGTTTCGTGACTTATTAGATTTCTGGTAGCACCTTTTAATTTGGTTTTTACCAGTGAGATTGCTGCGGCTTCATACGTTTCATTGATAGTGTCTAATAATTCTAGTGCGTCTATGAAGCTTTGAAGATTTTCAATTTTGCCATCGAAGTCAGGGATAAGACTTGAGGCTGTTTTGAGGAATTCTACTAATGTTTGTGGCATATTGTTAGGGGAAGATTTCGCTATTGTGTGATATGGTTTTATAGTTTCGTGGAGGGAATTACTTAAGGGGATTTCTATCCCTCTTCTATTTGTGACGGCTAATATCCGTCCTCGTAGTTCCTGGAAGTATTTATCCGCTGTGCTTTTATTTTATTTCCCCTTGCCGGGTCCCGGGATATCGGTGTCCTGCGGAGGAGGGGTCATGTGGCCAGTGTGTTTTTTGGAGGGGTTGCTGTAAACAGTTAGTGTCTCATTGGCCTGCTTTGAATATTTTTTTTGGGCCCTCCATAATAATGCAAAATTTGTAAAATAAGTAGAAAAGAATAGTTTTCTTTCGTCCTTTTTATCAATACACGGAGATATTTAAGGTAATCTGCTTAATGTTTTCTCCTTTTTGTTTTGTTATGTTTTAGTGTCTATATTAATGTAAATTTTTATAAAATATAGTCCTATTCGGACTCTTAAATTAGACCCTTTATATATGTATATATATAAAATTGTTTAAAAGCACTCTTTTACACTTAAATTGGGATAATTAAAAAAGTATTAAAAATGAACTTTAAATTTGTTTATAAAAAGTTATATATATGAACTGTTAATTTATTATCCTTAAATAATAGTTATATTATAATATAATTAATTATAAGGTATCTGCATATCTGCTATATTTGCTAGAGTATACTTGCGGTTGATGTATTGTTGATCTGGCAGCTTCTTCCAATTGTGGAGTGTCTTGACTTCTTGGAGTTGAAGTTTCATTATTTGTTGTTACCGCTTTATTGTTGTTCATCTGTTGTGTTTTTATTTTCTATTTTTTTAGATTTCTCGTATTTGTTTAATATTTAATTACCACACTACACCTCTGGCCACTTTAGGTTTGTTTTTCAGTTAATGTTAAGTTGGAATTTACTGGCTTTCTTTTCCATGTAAGTGTTTCAAAAATGTATTTCACTTTTCCTTTTGTTATTTATGTTTCGAAATCTGATATTATTGCGTTTACTCTAGATTTTATATTAATTTCTTGCAATTTTTATTAATCTATTTTTTCACAATACTAGTATATGTTTTTTCATAAGTCCGTTAAACACGAAATTTCCTTTTTTTTGTTCTAAGGGTTCATGCAATTTTCACAATATATATATAGATTTAAAAAAAAAAAAAAAATAGTTTCTTTTTTGTTTTTAATTTTCGTTTCCTTTGACAAGGCATCCACAAATTAAATTTTTTTTTTTTTTAAATTTCACCATGTAAAGTTTTTTTTTCGTAACTAATTTTCTAGGATAATTTAGGATAATCTAGGACGCCAGTGGAAAAAAAAAATTTTCACCGACGTCCTGTCACGGTCGCCATGTAGTGAAAACACAATTAAAGGTTCGTTTTAATAATTCTTTATTACGAATGCTTTTACACAACACTTAATATTTCACTATCTTACTATTATTCTGACCTAACTGATGTATGGTCAGTATCTTTTATAGGAACTAACTTAATGCTAACTTAAGCAATTAATATAACTAAAGTAGGTTATAATATATTAATAGCTTACTACTAATATATTAATAGCTTACTACTAAAATTGCACTGCCTTAACTAGGTTAGTAGAAAAATGTAAACTTAGCAATAACTTGTAAACTACGGTAGAGTGCGACTGATCGATAATACTACACCTTTCCTCTTGGGAAGAATGATCTTTAACAATGAATGATCATTCTTGGGTTTATCAATTATCGATGTTATTGCCTCTACCGTAGTCTTATAGTGTACATATATTTTGTGTGAAGTTTTTATAAATATTTGTGTATAAAATTTGTTTGTATTACAAAAAAAAAAATTTCTTTTATTTACATAGGGTTCTTATACTTATTATACTTTTACAAAACAAAAATTTTGTTTCTGTAGGTTTCTTATACGTAGTTATATATTAAAAAAAAATTGTTTGTACAGTTTATATTTTTATTTTGTGTGTGTGTAGTTTATATTTATATTTTTTTTTGTGTAGGTTAGTGTTGGCTTATATTTATATTTTGTTAGTGTAGGCGCCTTACACTTAGGTAACTCATGAAGCTTCGTGATATAATTTTAACCTATTTTTGTGTGTGATTTGAGTTTTATTTTTATTGTCTATTATTTTAATATTATTATTATCCTTAATTTCTATGACCTTATATGGTCCTAAATACTTATTCTGTAACTTATGCCCTACTTCATTTCTTAGGAGTACTAGGTTGCCTACTACTAGTGGTAAATTGTTAGTTTTCCTGTCGTAATTTATTTTTTGTTTTTCTTTTTCCTTATCTAATAGTAACCTAGCACGCGCGTATGCGATATCTAATCTATATTTAGTCTCTTTAGCGTAGTCGTCTATGTTATATAGTGGGTCAATGTTTTTGCTGTGATTTGTTAATTGTGTTGGTTGCCTTGCAAATACTAGTTCATAAGGACAATAATTGTGTGTTGTGGAAGGTGTTGTGTTGAAACAATATTGGATATATTTTATCCAAATATCCCAATCATTCAATTCAGGTGATATACATGAACGGATGTACTCATTGAACGTTCGGTGGTTGCGTTCCACCGTGCCGAGTGTCTGATGGTGGTGGGCTGTTGATGTTATATTGTCAATTTTGAGGTACTTACATAAATCGTTCATTAGTGCATTCTTGTATTCGGTTCCTTGGTCCGTTACAAGTGTTTTCATGGGCCCGTAGTTTAGTATGAAGTTCTCGAAGATTGCCTTTGCTACGGTTTTAGCACTTTTATCTGTGACCGGAATTGTCAGTAAATATTTGGTAAGGTCGCAAATTAGTGTTATCGCGTATTCATTACCTTTTTCTGTCCTTGGTAATGGGCCTATGGTGTCGACTACAACTGTATCGAAAGCAGTTGCTGGTGTTGGGGTTATGGTCATTGGGGTTTGGATATGGGTTGTAATTTTGGCTTTTTGGCATAGCGAACATTCTTTGACATACTTGGCTATTGTTTTTGTCATTATAGTACCTTCGTATTTTCCACAAGGTACGTGTGATTCCAGAGTGACCCCCTTCTATTGGGTCATTATGTTATTTTTATAGAATGGTTTTGATTGCGGGCTTATTATTTTTGTTTATAATTGTCACCTCTTGGAGTAGCGCTACTCTTATGTTTTTTAATATCTTATTGCCCACTATTTTAAATTGGTTCTGCGATACGGATTCGAAAATTCTCTCGCTTGGTGACATTTTGAAATTCGACAATTTTATTATACCGGCTTCTATTTCCAGCCTTTGGAAAAACTGATCTAAGTCGAGTTTTCCATTGGTATAAACGTCGTTTATTACGAATTTGGCAATTATTTTCCTCCCATGTTTCATGCAACATTTATCGGAGGCAAATTTTAATTGCACAAATTTCCGTACGTCATTATTATTAATGACTTTATAGACTTTGGGCGCCGCATTCTTATGTTCGCTTACATGTCGCTTTTCTGTGCAGTTATCTTTCTGCCGCGTTGCAGATCTTGTTACTACCGTATATAGTTTACTGTTTATTTCCTTCAGATCTTTAATTGTTATGCGGGATAGGGCGTCCGCTACGTGATTATCTTTCCCCTTGAGGTACTCTACCGTAAAATCGTATTCTTCCAAATCTAGTCGTAGACGCGTAAGTTTTGAACTTGGGTTTTCCATAGAGAACAGTATACCAATGGTCTACGGTCGGATTTTACTAAAAATTGTCGTCCGTATATGTAGGGTCTGAAATACTTTATTGCCCAGTGTATTGCGATTAGCTCTTGTTCGGTAGTGGATTTATTTGTTTCCCCTTTTGTGAATGTTCTTGAGGCGTAGGAAACTGGGAGTTGTACTCCGTTGTACTGCTGTGTGAGTACTGCGCCGCAGGCGTATTTGCTAGCATCTGTTGTTATGCAGAATGGTTTTTTGAAGTCTGGATATTGCAATAATGTTGGTTTTAGTAGTTCATTTTTTAGATGCTCGAATGCCTGATTGCATGCTGGGGTCCATTCGAATGGGACTCTCTTTCTGCATAGTTTAGTTAAGTGGCATGAATATTCTGAAAAATTTTTTATAAAGGGTCTGTAATAGTTGCAAAACGCAACGAAACGTCTTACACTGTCTGCATCTTTAGGGATTGGGTAATTCTTGATGACATCATATTTGCTATCATCGGGAAGTATCCCCTTGTCGGTGCATTTGTGGCCTAAAAAGTTACTTCGTGCCTGAAGAAAGAACATTTCTCCGGGTTCAGCTTTAAATTGTGTTGCCTGCATAGCTGGAACACATCTCTTAAATTTTTGACCATATGTTGCTCGGAACATCCTATTACTACTAGATCATCCATGTAGTGAAATGCTTGCGATGGTTTTAGGCCGGAAAAGGCAAGAGTCATCATGCGCTGAAATGAGTTTGGTGCTATTTTTAAGCCGTACGGGAGTCGCGTGTAGCGATATGAGCCATTGCTTGTTGAAAAAGAAGTTATGTTTCGTGATTTCTCTTCGAGTTCGATTTGATGAAATCCAGACATTAAATCGAGACATGAAAAATATTTAGCTCTTCCTAGCTGGTCAAGAATATCCTCGATTCTTGGAAGTGGGAACTTATCTGCTAGCAGTTTCTTGTTGACTTGGCGATAATCCACTACTAAACGCCATCTTTTTTCGTTAGTGTTTGGTGGAGATTTTTTGGGTACTAATAAAAGTGGGCTATTATATTCGCATATGGACGTTTCGACTATTCCGTCTTTGATTAATTTAGTAACCTGTTTGTCTATTTCTGATTTTTGTGATTCAGGAATTCGGTAGTTTTTGATATATATAGGTGTTTTGTCGTTCAGTCTGAGCTTTTGTTTATAGAAGTTGTTTGCAGTTATTGGTTCGGTTTCAATACCGAAAATATCGCAGAATTCTGTACATATTTCTGTTAGTGGTTGTTTGAATGTTGTGGGGAACTGTAATTTGTTTAATATTAACTTCTCTTCTTGTTCCGCTCTGCGGCCTATTGTTAAGATTTCAGCGTTATTTAGACACTCAAATTTAATATCGCTACAACTTATGGCTACGTCGTTCATATTTGTGTTGACAACTCTTATAAAGGCGTTTTTGCTATCCACAATAGTACTGGCCACTATTACTCCTGGGTGTGGTGTTTGATTTGGTACCAGAACTGATTTTTCTTTTGTTGGTAACTGTATTAGACGAATAACTTCTGCTCTTGCTGGCAATAGGAGGGTGTTTTTTTTGAACGTATGTGTTAAGGGAATTTGTATTTGTGTGTGAAAGTGCCTGGGCCGTATGGTGAGGGTATCTTTTGTGTTTTGGAAATTCAAAACGCAATTATATTTTTTTATAAAATCCATTCCGAGAATTCCGTCACACTGTATGGGAAAGTTCGCGGATACTATGTGGAATTTGTGTGGGACTAGAAAGTTAATCATTTTCAGGCCTAAGTGAGTAGATCCGAGTGATTTAGTAGTTCCTTTTCCGATGCCAGATATGTTAGTCGTGCATGTTGTGTTTATGTCATTGTATTCGTTGTGTGTGTATTTTAGTAGTGATATGTCAGCTCCTGTATCTATTAATAGGGTTAGTGGGCGGTTTGTTTCTGCATTCTTGACTTCTATAAAATTACTCAGACTGAGGTTAAAGTGATATACCTTTTTTATTCGCTCAAGAGGGTTTGGTCGTTTTCCGACTGCGTTATTCTTACGTTTCTATTATTTCTTACTCGTGTTTGATTGGGATTATTCCGATTTCCGTTGTTGTAATTATTGTTGCTAGGAGGGTTGTTAGCATATTCCCTGCGTTGGTAGTTATTACTGTAATTATACCGTCTTCTGTTGCGTCCCCGGTAGTTAGTGGGAACGTTTGGTTTGTTTCTATAATAACAAACTGTGTTGCAGTTCCTGATTGCTTCCATGCAACTGTTTACGAACTTTGTTATGGCTTCGTTCATATTGTTGAAGGTTCCTGCCTCCATGATAAGTTTGACCTTATCTATGGAGCAGTTTCGGGTCATTGCTTTGATAGCTTGCTGAGTGCTATATTTGGCAGCGAGCGTGTTCGTTAGTCCATCCGCAATGTATGCTCCTTCCAGGGCCTTTGTTAGGTCTTCTATTTCTTTTGTGTACTGGTTAGCGGTTTTACTTCGCTGCTG
>NW_024002861.1:0-2892 GCF_014805625.2 Glossina fuscipes
GTTGTTGGTGGTGTTGTTATTGCTATTGTTGTCGCTGTTGCTGTTGTTGGTCCGGGTGCTGTTTCGTCTGGCAGGGGTTCCCGGCTTGCCTCGCCAGCCTGGTGTTTTCCGATGCGGGTAAAGCGCAGTAGCTCTCATTCCTGCCGCATACGAAACAGACCATGTTGTGGAAGGGACACCTGCATCGATTTTCTCTGGTGCCTTCCGCTGGATTTCTTAGGAAATAATCTCCCGGCATACCGCACACATAGCATATCATCAGATGGAAGGGTGACTGGCAGAAGGCCATGCTCTGCGCTGTCCTCACTGCGATCGCTGGTGCTGGTGTGGTGGTATGGTGCTGGAGTGTTACTATTGCTGCTGTTGCCTCTTGTTTTGGCTGGCCTGCACGTGATGTTGCTGGTTGCAGATGGTGCCGCTCGTTCGGATGGTTACTTGTTGCCTGTGTTGATCCATCTCTTTTCGTGTTTCATAGCCCCGCCGTTTTCGCGTTGCCTGTCGCTGTTTGGACCATGCCGCGGCGCTAGAGCTTCAACCGCTTCGCGATGAACTCCGTCACCATTTTCACCTCCCTGACCGATCTCGCTTACATGTTTCGGCCTGCCTCTACTTTCTCTCAACAGCTTTTCTGCCCTCTTATATTCGGCCTTGAACTCGCCAACGCTTTCTACTTTGGTGGCGAAGATCAGTGTTGCCAGACTGGGCTTAACGTTGGACTTCATTATCTTTATCATCTCCAATTCAGGGATTTTTCTGCGTAGGCGGAATGTTAGGTCGTGTATCTCCGCATAGTAATCCTCGAAGCTCTCCACGTGCTGCTGCTTTCGCTCCATGATTTCTCTAATCAACTCGTAATCAGAGTCTGCGGTCTTGAACTGATTGAGGAGCTCAGCTTTTAGCGCGAAATAGTCGAAAGTGACGTCTCCTTCTCGATCTTCCAGCAGCTGCCAATACCATTTGCTGGCTTGACCGGTCACTAGACAGTGAAACTCGGCAAATAACTCTTCATGGCTTATCTGGTGCTGCTGCCTGAGCCGTTCCACTCGGAACACAAAGCTCTCGACCGTAAGACCTTTACCAGAGCCGTCGAATTTAACGTGCCAGCGATTGAGATCTATGTTTCGCCTCCGGGCGTTTTCATCACTGGACCGTTGTTGTCCTGTCTGCTGGTCGTGCTGGTAACTACCGCTAGGCTGCGCTACTGTTTGGGGTGGCATTTGCTGTTGTGGTGTTGAAGTCGATGCTGCTATTATAAAATTTTGTGTCCCTTCGCTGTCTCGTAGTTGGGTTCGCTGCGTTGCTGCGGACTTCTCTTGCTTTAGGTGGCTAATTTCTTGGATACAGCTTAGGAGCATTTCGTGTTGTTGGTTCAGCATGCTTGCTAGGTCTAGATCCGAGCTAGCTGTCTCTCCTGCTGGGCCTGGCTGGCGGTGACCGCTGCGACCATTATCTGCGATGTTGCCACTGGCGCTGTGAGTGATGCTTGGCGTCTCGTCGTCTGACATTTTGAAAAGGTGGTTCAGCTTTCTGCTGAGGCTGTTAAAAAGTGATGCTGCGCTGCTATCTGCAGAATACTCTAATGTGGTGTAGTTTCCTCCGAACTGGAATCGCTGGAATACCGGATCCAACCGTGTCGCCAGGGACTCGTCTACCGTTTGCGAAGCGTGGGCTGGATTGAAGCTTGGGTTCATACCAGGTTAGACCCTCCGATTGCCACGTTTCTCAGCCCTACTGCTATCGTACAACAGGTAAAACCGTAAATCTTTGAAAAACTCCCCGAAGACGATACCCTAGAACCGCAAGGACTAGGCAAAAAAAATTCGAAGAAAATCTACCAATCTACCCCCCCTCTCTTAACTCAACAATCCGATCTCGTAGTTGTAACTTAGTCCAATCGACAAAAGAAACAGAAGCAGAACAATCAATAGAAGCAATGAAGCAATTAATGTGGTCAAACTGACCACCAAGACAAGAAAGAATGGAAACAAGCAAAGCGCTTACAGCATTCGTTGTTAGAAATTTTCTGTATGCTTATTCTATTGTGGAAATGTTTCTTTCTTCTTTTATATCTTTTCGTTTTCAATAAATGCTTGAGAATATTTTTCTTCTCTCTTTTTGTCTTTACATGTATATGAGTGACTTGATGCACAGAGATTTTCAAATCTTTAAATTTCAATTACAATTATTTTTCTTTTCAGAGCTATGTTCTCTTACTATCTTAAATGGGAATTTGTATATACATAAAAGTTGGTGTATATTGTTATTTGTCTTTGTACAAATTTATATCATATCTTCTGGGTTTCCTTTTTTTTTTTTTGTGTCTATGTATATATATAACCCTCGTGGGGCGTACACTTTTAAAGGGGATGCCAGCAATGCTCTATACGCCAAGGATTTCATTTTTTTCTTCTTCTATTGTTGTTCAGGACCGAACACAAACGAAATCTTGGCCCTCCTAGGGCAGTGCTAGCATTACAGCTCGTTAATAAAAAGATATTACTTATAATAAGGCTATAAATAAATGTATTAATAATAAGAAAGGTTATAGAAACAGATATTACTTATAAAAAGTTACAGATAAATATATTAATAATAACAAAGGTCATAAATTGGGAAAATCCTTTCGGGACTTGTTTCCTTTTTTTTTTTTTTTTTTTTTTTTTTTTTTTAAATTCCCGTGCTGTTGCTGACCACGGTGTGGGTGTACACATGAGGTCCCGTTTCACCCCCGATTACTTTGCATGGACCCCACACCAATTGACTTCTCTTCCCTCCTGAACAGTCGACCCCTATCGTGTTTTACATGCACGATTTGGTGGGCGTACCGCTCAAGAACCCCCCTTTCTATTGCCGCCCTGCCCAACAGATCCACGCCGGAGCGACAGAACTGCG
>NW_024002861.1:2902-7198 GCF_014805625.2 Glossina fuscipes
GATCCACGCCGGAGCGACAGAACTGCGATAACAGTTTGGCGAACCCCCCTTTATATTGCCGCCCTGTCCAACAGATCCACGCCGGAGCGACAGAACTGCGATAACAGTTTGGCGAACCCCCCTTTTATAGTTTCTATTTATTATTATCATTATTACTTTTTTTCTTTTTTTTTTTTTTTTATATATATCTTTTTTGTAAACATTACCCAATACAATTACTAAAAAGGAAATCTAGCAAATCCTCCCGTTCCTTCGGCAAAATTCAACGAAATAAAGTTGACCTGATGCCAGGCGCCACTTTGTGTAGCGAAGCCACCTTGCACTAAAGCAACCAATTGAATCTATCACGCGAGGAAATAGATTTATTTGTAACATAAGTTGAATTCGTCTTGACTCTGTACCATTACATTTGCGCTATACTATTATCGTTATATATATTTCGCGTTGGGAAAAATAAACAATTTATTCTGAGAGGGCCATTCACCCCCCCATCCATCAATCTACTCAACCCTATAGCAAACAAAAAAATCATCTACTTTCAAAATTACTTTAATATAAGACAATTGCAGAGCGCATCGTATGCCTCTTATCGATATAGCTCCAACTCTTTACTTGCGAGTCCCTACTATTGAGTATATGGTATTAGTTCTAGATTCTTTGTAAATATTCATGAAATAAAAAACTTTCTCATCAGACAAACTTAGCAGGTTCGGTTATTAAAAAGAGAACAGACACATAGCTTTGAAAGGCGTTAGCATTTCTATTCCAAGTTGTAATTTAGAAATCTTAAGGGGATCATAAAAAAAAATAGTAAACCATAACCTGGATGTTTTTTGTACACATTGAAATACCTCGCAGCTAAGGAGCTGTATATATATATATATATATATATGTGTTGAAATTGGTTAACATTGGAGATGACAAGATGAAATTAAAAATTAGAATCAAAAATTGAAATCAAACTTTCACTGTTCACTTTTTTTTTTGTGAACTGCATTGGTAACTTCAGACAGACAACCTGAAATGCTGGTATAGAGTAATTAAACAAATCAAGGAAAGGAACAACAAAAAATTTTATTTAAAATTTTCCCCCCTTTTTTTTCCCCCCCAAAATATTATATTATCCCTACAAGAACACTGTAGTTTGTACTGGAAGGGACGCTAACTTGCTAGCTAACCAAGTGACTATTTTCTTATGCTACCTTCGCTTCAAACGTAGATCGCGCAGATGTATGTATAGGTATGCAAAATTGTGTTATCACAAAAGTATTACATTTTAGCAGCGTATACATATAAAAATACACATATACACGCATGTATGCATCATTGATGGTTGTAATAGAAATCATTACTACAGGATTACACCTGTACATGTACACGTCTAATAGGGTAGTTTTGTTGGGCACTACTTTGTCATGTTATAGCTGCCAACTTTAACCACTAAAAGAAGAAAATTCTCCCTTTTTTTCCTTTAATTACTCTTACAAATTTTCTTTAATTATTTTAAACTTTATACTTGGGTTAACTATTTCGTTGGGCGCCACTTTGTCATGATATACATGGCGACCAACTTTAATCAAAAGGAAAAAATTTCCCTTCTTTTCTTTAATTAATTTTTTTTTTCTTTAAAAACAAATTTTCTTTAATTAATTCACAAATTAGTACAAGATTTTTTATGAGGCCACTTCGCGTTGGGCGCCACTTTGTCATGTGTTATAGCTGGCGACCAACTTTAATCAAAAATTGAAAAAACTTTGTACACCTTGTAGTGTGTGGGCTTCACGTTGGGCGCCACTTTGGCATGAGACCAACGTCTATTATAACTAAATACTTATGAAGGCTGGATTTAAATTATTTATCCGGGTTGTAATTCCGTTGGGCGCCACTTTGTCATGATTCTGCGGCCAACGTTGATCAATAAACGAAGAAAAAGGTTTTCCTTTTTTTTTTCTTAATTAATTTTTTTAAAACTTTCCCTTCAATTAATTTAAAAATTATTACAAAATTTTTTTTTTTTATGCGGTTTCGTTTCACGTTGGGCGCCACTTTGTCATGAGACTCTTTACTTTCATTGCCGGCTGAGTATTTGTCTTTTTCTGACAAAGAAATAAAAATAAAATAAAAAGAAAAGTCCCGTCGGTTGTCTGCCGTCTGTCTGTCCACTGTAAGTCAGTCGATCGTCGTCTGGCGTCGGCCCTACATATGCACACCCCCTTTCTCCTTTCAGCTACAGCGGTGGCAGCTGTAGCGCTACTCATCGGGGACACAAAACAACAGGGGAATAAATAACTAAAGTAACTTACAATACAATCCTCTCGCGATGTCGTGGCTGTCTCCTTCGGCGGCTCCTGTCCACGGCAAGGAAGTAGGAAGTTCGTCTCACGTCGTCGGCACAATCACAACACAGCTGGGATGTAGGTGCATGTGGGTGCACGTAATTCATAAGCTACTGAAAAATTATTCTTCTTCCTCTTAACACATCTTGATTGAGGCAAACACATTGATCCTTGTTTTTTTCCTTTATTTTTATATAGTTTTACAATCGTAGAATTCAATATGTACATAAATATTTTTTTATTTTTTGTTTGTTTCAAAAGCACGCATACAAAAAGAAATTTTTTTTTCCTTTTTTTTTTTTTTTATGTTATACAGAGTTGATTGGTTATATATTCTGTCTATAAATATATATATATATATATATTTAGATTTTATACAATTATTTACACAAAGGATTTAATTTGTAAATTTCTGTTGGCAGAAGAAAAATTTCTTCGTCGCGAGAACACACACAAAATGCTTCTTTTAATTGTTCCACCCTTTTCCCTTTATTGGTTTTTCCTCTGTTATTTGAGGTTTTAATTAAAATTTATCCTTTTTTGAACTTCGATTTTCAGTTCGAGCCCATACTTCAGAAAAAGAAAAAACCAACCACGGCTCAATTTCCCTCTTCTTCTTCCTGTTGCTCTCTCTATAACGGCTTGCCGCTACTCTCACAAGAGCAAGCATAGATCCCGCAAAATCATACGATTTTGCCTATGCTTACAAAAGCAAAAGGAAAAAAAGGAGTACCGCAAAATCATGCGATTTCGCCTGTTGCTATGCAAAAAGGGAAAAAGAAGAGAATAAAACACTCATATCCCGCAAGATCATGTGATTTATAAACAGTATCACAAAATCGCATGATTTTGTCTAACGGCATGCCGTTATTCCGATACTTGCGGTTGATACAGACCGGCAGACACCCTACCCGAGGTTTGTTCGCGGCCGTTACAGCTCGGACCCATCGATATCACCTGTGATATGGAATGTGGACGTCAAATAGTCCGCGGACAGACCGACTATACCCCCGACGGGCGACTACTACGGACCAACGTGTGGCTTCGACCCACGCCCTGAGTTTAAGAGTCTCTGTTCTACCGACTGAGTTAGCCGGGCAGATTCGGTGTATACTCAAGAGGTTTTAGAGAAGAGAATATCTTCGGCTTGTTATACTCCTAGCTTCCGCCCTGTCTTCTAGCTGGTGTCATTGCTTTGGTGGCGACAGATAAGCCAAAAGCTTTCCAGAAGTCGATGCCGAAATAAAATTGCTGCCGCAACTCTGGTACTATATAGAATTCAATACTCCTGGTTTCGCCCTCCCACTCGACGGGTAAGGTAATGAGTCCCGTCACTGACGTCTTGTTCCCATCCGCTGTTTTTACGTGTCGATTTTGCAGCCTAATGACTCGATGTCTTCGATTCTCGAGGAATCTCGTTGCTCCGGCCCCACAACAACTCACGCTGGCTCCTGTGTCCAGAAGAGCGGTTACTTCGGTGTTGTCGACCTTGGTCCGAGCAAACATCCTGTCATCGTGCTCTAGGGAGACAATCGCTGAGATCTCCTTTTGATGAAACCTTCTGTACGCCTTCCTCCTTTGGCGTAAGATCAGAATCTTTCTATGTCTTCTAGTGAGCGCTCGCCTTCTATAAATTTCTGCGCTGAATATCTCGTGTCGCTTCCGCTGGTAGTCCGCGATCCTCTGTGCTAAGCTTCTGTACTCGGGGATGTCTTGATCCGTTGCTGGTGTTATAGTTGCGCCTGTTGCTGCTCCTGTTAATATTGTCACTGCTGAGGTTGGTGTTGTTCTTGTTGTTATTGTTGGTGCTGTTGTTGCTATCTGCAGAATACTCTATTGTTGTCGCTGTTGCTGTTGTTGGTGGTGTTGTTACTGCTATTGTTGTCGCTGTTGCTGTTGTTGGTGGTGTTGTCATTGCTATTGTTGTCGCTGTTGCTATTGTTGGTGGTGTTGTTATTGC
>NW_024002861.1:7208-9525 GCF_014805625.2 Glossina fuscipes
GTTGTTGGTGGTGTTGTTATTGCTATTGTTGTCGCTGTTGCTGTTGTTGGTCCGGGTGCTGTTTCGTCTGGCAGGGGTTCCCGGCTTGCCTCGCCAGCCTGGTGTTTTCCGATGCGGGTAAAGCGCAGTAGCTCTCATTCCTGCCGCATACGAAACAGACCATGTTGTGGAAGGGACACCTGCATCGATTTTCTCTGGTGCCTTCCGCTGGATTTCTTAGGAAATAATCTCCCGGCATACCGCACACATAGCATATCATCAGATGGAAGGGTGACTGGCAGAAGGCCATGCTCTGCGCTGTCCTCACTGCGATCGCTGGTGCTGGTGTGGTGGTATGGTGCTGGAGTGTTACTATTGCTGCTGTTGCCTCTTGTTTTGGCTGGCCTGCACGTGATGTTGCTGGTTGCAGATGGTGCCGCTCGTTCGGATGGTTACTTGTTGCCTGTGTTGATCCATCTCTTTTCGTGTTTCATAGCCCCGCCGTTTTCGCGTTGCCTGTCGCTGTTTGGACCATGCCGCGGCGCTAGAGCTTCAACCGCTTCGCGATGAACTCCGTCACCATTTTCACCTCCCTGACCGATCTCGCTTACATGTTTCGGCCTGCCTCTACTTTCTCTCAACAGCTTTTCTGCCCTCTTATATTCGGCCTTGAACTCGCCAACGCTTTCTACTTTGGTGGCGAAGATCAGTGTTGCCAGACTGGGCTTAACGTTGGACTTCATTATCTTTATCATCTCCAATTCAGGGATTTTTCTGCGTAGGCGGAATGTTAGGTCGTGTATCTCCGCATAGTAATCCTCGAAGCTCTCCACGTGCTGCTGCTTTCGCTCCATGATTTCTCTAATCAACTCGTAATCAGAGTCTGCGGTCTTGAACTGATTGAGGAGCTCAGCTTTTAGCGCGAAATAGTCGAAAGTGACGTCTCCTTCTCGATCTTCCAGCAGCTGCCAATACCATTTGCTGGCTTGACCGGTCACTAGACAGTGAAACTCGGCAAATAACTCTTCATGGCTTATCTGGTGCTGCTGCCTGAGCCGTTCCACTCGGAACACAAAGCTCTCGACCGTAAGACCTTTACCAGAGCCGTCGAATTTAACGTGCCAGCGATTGAGATCTATGTTTCGCCTCCGGGCGTTTTCATCACTGGACCGTTGTTGTCCTGTCTGCTGGTCGTGCTGGTAACTACCGCTAGGCTGCGCTACTGTTTGGGGTGGCATTTGCTGTTGTGGTGTTGAAGTCGATGCTGCTATTATAAAATTTTGTGTCCCTTCGCTGTCTCGTAGTTGGGTTCGCTGCGTTGCTGCGGACTTCTCTTGCTTTAGGTGGCTAATTTCTTGGATACAGCTTAGGAGCATTTCGTGTTGTTGGTTCAGCATGCTTGCTAGGTCTAGATCCGAGCTAGCTGTCTCTCCTGCTGGGCCTGGCTGGCGGTGACCGCTGCGACCATTATCTGCGATGTTGCCACTGGCGCTGTGAGTGATGCTTGGCGTCTCGTCGTCTGACATTTTGAAAAGGTGGTTCAGCTTTCTGCTGAGGCTGTTAAAAAGTGATGCTGCGCTGCTATCTGCAGAATACTCTAATGTGGTGTAGTTTCCTCCGAACTGGAATCGCTGGAATACCGGATCCAACCGTGTCGCCAGGGACTCGTCTACCGTTTGCGAAGCGTGGGCTGGATTGAAGCTTGGGTTCATACCAGGTTAGACCCTCCGATTGCCACGTTTCTCAGCCCTACTGCTATCGTACAACAGGTAAAACCGTAAATCTTTGAAAAACTCCCCGAAGACGATACCCTAGAACCGCAAGGACTAGGCAAAAAAAATTCGAAGAAAATCTACCAATCTACCCCCCCTCTCTTAACTCAACAATCCGATCTCGTAGTTGTAACTTAGTCCAATCGACAAAAGAAACAGAAGCAGAACAATCAATAGAAGCAATGAAGCAATTAATGTGGTCAAACTGACCACCAAGACAAGAAAGAATGGAAACAAGCAAAGCGCTTACAGCATTCGTTGTTAGAAATTTTCTGTATGCTTATTCTATTGTGGAAATGTTTCTTTCTTCTTTTATATCTTTTCGTTTTCAATAAATGCTTGAGAATATTTTTCTTCTCTCTTTTTGTCTTTACATGTATATGAGTGACTTGATGCACAGAGATTTTCAAATCTTTAAATTTCAATTACAATTATTTTTCTTTTCAGAGCTATGTTCTCTTACTATCTTAAATGGGAATTTGTATATACATAAAAGTTGGTGTATATTGTTATTTGTCTTTGTACAAATTTATATCATATCTTCTGGGTTTCCTTTTTTTTTTTTT
>NW_024002862.1:0-1024 GCF_014805625.2 Glossina fuscipes
GTCGAGAACTTGTTCAATTCATATGAGAATAAATAAGATAAAGAATTAATCGCTTTCTATTAATTGTAATTTCTAGCATGTAATTGGACGAATAATAATTTCTACAGCTCCCTAGATTTATGGTAGGGATATAAATCCAAATTATAGAAAGTAATCCAAAAGTTGTTAAGTGTTTCTATATGACACCGTTTTTCCATCGATCCTTCGTTGGAATCATCAAGTGCTCGAGTGGTAGACTAAAACAATTGAAACATTGCACTTATAGCTCTCTTCAGTCAAGAAGTACACATGACGAAAGCACGATCATCTAACTAACTCTTAATACCGCTGAAAAGTGAAGGCTACATTACAATTTTTTCGATAGCTAACTTTTTTCGAGTACATTCGCCAGTTATATAAAGACGCACATAAAAATGCTGTGGCAACAACTTTTCGAAGTCTACATATTTACAAAAAGGAAAATATGCACATATCAAACGAAAATCAAAAAAAGCCTCGCCTGTACTTGGGGGGTCACTTCATTAATGGGCTAGCACAAAATCGGTCCTACCGAATCTTCTGCAAGCTAAAAAGTGATTTTATTATAGAAACATCCAATATATTTAGCTTATACAAAAAGCGAGGCATTATGTGCATTTTCTGAGGTACACACAATTCCTATCGACTCATACAAACATTTTAAGTGCATTTTAAAACTACTTTTATACCTGCTCCCCTAAGCTGAGGGGACACTATTCATTCTTTTTCCTATATTACATCAAGAGTACGTGTCACAGGTCCTACAGGCTAGGCTTGCACCGTGTAGGTTTCTGTAGGTCCACCTATTCAGGTTTTTAAAATTACCTGATTTTCAAAATATAAAACGTTGTAATAGGTTAATAGCCGAAAATTAAGTTTAGAAACCAATACGATCCATCCTTAAAGACGCTTACAATAATAAGCTTTGAAACCAAAACTGGCATCAGACACAAGCTTGTACAAATATTCACCAGCTATATCTGAAGTTTAAAGACAAAAATGACAC
>NW_024002863.1:0-2320 GCF_014805625.2 Glossina fuscipes
TAAAGAATCCCTCACAAATTACATTGACGTGCGTCAATAGCGAAATATGTTTAATCCGATCTGTGGTTCCGCCTATTGAAATTATGATACTAGCGTCAAAAGGTCATCTAAAGAACAGTATTTTTTTTATAAATAAATCGTTATTTAAGTCTGATCATAATCTGCAAAATAATGATAATTTTCGAATTATTTAAATTAAACTTAAACTTTGCTGTTAGATTATGCAGTTTTCTGCCAAAAGATAAAAGAAAACGCTTCGTGTATAACATATAAAGAGCTCTCTGACGTGGCGTGTCTTACGTCGCAACCGAGTCAACAATTGCTCTGTTATTTGTATAAAATGCATACCAAAAAAATGCCGGAAAAACTTTTTTACGCAATTTAAGAAAATAAGTATGTCATGAACCTTGTTTTCGTTATTTGCTAAAAGAGCTCACAGATGAACGAATTTATGATTTACATACAAGTTAACGAAAATTTTATTAAATTTTCTTTTTGGATACACGCCGATCAAATTAAACTTTTTGCAGTCAGCTGTATCACATATCAACTATGTTCCCATATAAAAGCCGATAAGAATAAGCAACATAGTTGTTGTGTTTTATTTAAATATTGTTTAAATTAACTTATCATTTTTATTATTACTTTCCATTACCTTTTGTGGACTTATTAGCTCATAAGCATTAAAAATATTCCATAAAACCGTAATAAAAGTCTTTGAATATTGTGTAATCTCTCCAAGTTCAGTTTATACCGTAAAAAATTTGTGTGGTATGATATACTATCGTATGAAACACTAAGAATGGCTTAAAAAAGACGCACATTTTATTCCTAGGATCGATTCGGAATGATTTTCTCATTCGATTTAACCTTGTCTGCCGATCTTTCATTTGGTCCGTCTGCCTATCCGATTCCCGTCCCTGTGATATCGTGTGTATAGGTCGCAAGTTTTTACGTGTTTTCAAGAAATCTACTACACTGACATTTTCTGACTTAATTGTCATTGGTTTTCTCGACAATAATCGCAAAGTGATGCGAAAAAGTTCAATTGGATATGTCTTCCACGGATCAAGTTTTTAATAGTTTCGATACATTCCTAAACTTTGTTACACTAGTTTTCATAATCATTACTATTATATTTCAAGTGTTTTTGCTACACGTTAAACTTAAATTTTTTAAAAAACTTTTATCGAGAAAAAAATTTCTGCATTCTTGTTGCTATATATTTACAAGAAATTTTTGATGTTCTCACTTGCTTAGTCTGAAACAAACAGAAGAGCGTTACATAAAGCGAGTTTTAGTTACATTTCGTAAATTCTTTCAGCATTCGCCATAGAGGCGAATGTTTCAGCTGACATTGTGTTGTCAAGTACACATTCGTTTCAAGTTACCTCTGAAGATTTGTAATTTGAGCTAAATAAAATTGGAGAAAAAATTCTGATAAATTATAATACAATCACTTCAACTCATAAAACATATGTAATAAAAAGGCTTTTTTCTCCAAAGCGAAATCAGTTATAACCAAACTTTGTAACAAAAACGCAATCAATCATAAATTTAGCGAAAAAAAGTTTCTTAAAGTAAATCGTTGTTATCATTTTGTAAATGTATTTGAACGGAAGGAAACATTTAAGCCATCGCTAGTAACGTAACAATCGCACGAAATATATTACCGTAAATGGGTTTCTCAAGTTTTTAATGACATTTTTATTTATGCTCAGCGATTTGGTAACCGATCGATATCAAATTTGATTCATTTATATTTAAAAATCACTTCCCGGCTTATGACGAGGCGAAGAAGGGTTATTAACCATTTACTCTTCGATATAGCTTTCGTTCTTCAGATCACTTTTATTTGCATGACACTTTTTTTATTTACAAGATTTTTGCTTTCTATTTTCTTACTGTATGTATTCAATCTAAATGTCTCGTCGTTTTCTCTTGATTTCAAGCACGTGAGCCATTGTGGTCCTCAAAATAATTTGAGGCCATTGTTGTCCTGTGTTTCTCATTTCAGGTGACTATTCTGTAAAAATACGAAAAATGCTAGTATAAATGACACGTGACAATTTTCTTTATCAATCAATCTCTTTTCGCATTATTCATTCCCACGCATCTTTCCCTTCATTTTGTGCGAAATCATTCTCACATCATAGACGTATGTGAAAAAAAGAATAAAATACGTTCTTGACGAAAATATGTTAAAAAATACTCGGTATTGTCGAAATTAATTTTATTCCTTATGGGCTGCTTACAAGAAAACAGTTGCGAGCCAGACTTGTTCTGTCATGTGTAAGATCCAAAAATATATCAGGGATTC
>NW_024002864.1:0-3380 GCF_014805625.2 Glossina fuscipes
AGCAAAACAGGCCAAATTCCTCCTAGATAAAGCGGATTGGATCAATTACTCCAAACAAGTGGAGTCATTTTTGAATTCAAAGCCATTTAACGGAAACTGCAACCATGATGCTGCTATTATGTCTAAAGCGATTCGCACGGCTGCTCATCTTTCTATTCCTCAATCCAACACCTCTTTTAAACGAGCTAGGGTTCCTTGGTGGAACAACACGCTTTCGTTTTTGAGGAAAAATAAAATGGATCTATGGCACCGCTTTAAGAAATGTCCTGATCAAAATCACTTGTTATTATACAAAAAGGCCAATGCTCTATTCAGGAAGGAATTACGGAAATCAAAGGCACTTAGTTTCGAACTTTTCTCGAGACGAATTCACAGAAATACATCAATGAAAGTTGTCTGGAACAAAATCAACAGACATAATGGAACTTCAATGCGCATATTAACACTATCGCTTATCAACCTTGCTTGTGTTAAGCAAGATTGACTATGCTTTGATAATTTATGGCAATAGCTGCAAATCTAATATCAACATCCTTAAACCGGTCTATCACCAAGCCGTCAGAGCAAGTTGTTATGCTTTTCGGACGACGCCCATAAATAATATTATAATTGAAACTGGTCTCCCAACTTTAGAAAATAGACTGTATGAGTTAAAAGCTAAAATAGTTCCTAAGCTTCTTAATTCAAACAAATCCATTCTCGGTGATGACGTAAGAAAGATTATTATGGCGAAGAAAATTCCAAAGTCACCATCTGCAATTGTCCATTGTTTGTGCTTCGCAAAGGAATTGAACAGTCCCTTCAAAATTTCCCGCTCTTTTTGTTTTACCTCTCTGTGTTTTTAGAAAGACTGCTCTTTTGACATCTCACTGTATATGCACAAGAAAGAAGATACTCCAAATTACGTCTTCAGGAATCTAATAGCTGAGAAAAGCCAAGTATTGGACAATACTGGTTGGAATCTTTTGTACACAGACGGCTCAAAATCTCCTGGTCTGCCTCCTGCTTGTGCGGTGGTAGATGCTACAGGACGGGTTCTTCTCAACCACATATTTCACGAAAGCACTTCAACTTTCATAACCGAAGCCAGAGCTATCCTTCACGCTGCTAACCTTGCCCATAAAAACAAACTCAAAACCGTCATTGTTACTGACAGTTTGTCTGTATTACAAGCTACCCGGAACCCTTCGACTTCGAGATGGAACACCATCAACAAATTAAGGAATATAATTACTACACCCGATGGAAAAATTAAAATGTTATGGGTACCAAGTCACATCGGTTTACTGGGAAATGAGCAGGCTGATCGAGCGGCAAAGTATGCTGCTTTTGCTCCTCTAATTATGGATGATGTCATGGAAAAGTTGGATCTTCAAAGATACATTGGAAGAAAAGTTAAACAGAAAATTGCAGAAGGAAATTTACAATACCATCATCAACACTACTCTTGCATTAACCCTCAATTAACTCCACCTTTATATCCAACAAACGTTGAGAAAACCAAGATCCAAACATTTTCGAGAATTCGCCTTGGTCATACAATTGCAACTCACCAATGGATCCTGAAGAAGTCTTCTCCCCCAATCTGCTGTTGTGGACAAACTCTTACTATAAAGCACATTCTCTGCGATTGCCTCAACTTTTCCTCGGCTAGAAGTATTGCATTTGGAACGATTAACCCTTTGTACATTCTACAATCAGCTTTAGAACAGAATATCAATTGAATATATTACTTTTTTAATACTACTAAGTTCACTATCTAATATCCATTTATTTAAATTAGAGCCGATAGCCTGTGTTGCTAGTGCTCAATGTCTTTTTTTTAGTCTAAGAATTCATTTCATTAGTCTAAAATTAAAATAATAATAATAATAATACGTTTTTTAATCTGCTCGGTCTCAGTTTCATCAAACCCCAACAAATCTTCACTCACAGAGGAATATTCGAAAATATCCTCAATTTCTGGCTCAATCTGTACGATTGAGTCCTCTATTTCGGCGGGTCTTTCCCCGTTATAAATAATTTATGTAATATAAAAGAATATATATCCTGAAAAGAAGAAAAAAAAAAAAAAAACATTGACTGGACTGTATCTTTAGCAAAGTTGAATGTGTTTATAGCAATTTTATAGGCTCCCAAATTTTTCTCTAAGACAATGAGGAGAAATAAATTCACCGAAATTCTTCGGCTAATTCGGTTCGATAAGAAAGATGAAAGAAGCCAAAGATTGCAAACAGATAAATTTGCATTAGCTTCAGAAGTGTGGAATAAATTCATTGAAAACAGTCAAATGTGTTATAAACTAGGTGCTACCATTACAGTTGATGAGCATTTATTCCCGACCAAGGCCAGATGTAGATTTACGCCGTACATGCCAAAAAAGCCAAATAAGTTTGGCATAAAATTCTGGTTGGCGTCGGATGTAAAAAGTAAATATGTTTTAAATGCATTTCCCTACCTAGGAAAAGACCAAATGAGATTATCCGTATCTTTAGATGAATTTGTTGTCCTAAAACTTATAGATCCATATATTAGTTGCGGAAGAACAGTTACATAAGATAATTTCTTTACAAGTTTGTCATTAGCAACAAAACTAATAAAGAAAAAAACTTCCTTAGTCGGCACGATTAGACAAAATAAGAGAGAACTACCTAAACCTGCAAAATCAAAAAAGGATAGCATGATTCGTTCCTCGACAGTACTTTATAAAACGGAAAATTGTATTTTGACCACATACAAGAGTAGACCCAATAAAAAAGTATTAGTGCTCAGTTCAAAACATAAGTCAGTGAAAATTGAAAGGGATTGCAAACGTTTACCTGGAACGGTTACATTTTATAACAACGCCAAATTTGGCGTAGATGTTACGGATCAATTGGCACGGAAATATAATGTGAAAGCTGGATTTCAAAGGTGGCCATTATAAGTGTTTTACAATATCCTAGATCTTGCCGGTATAAATGCCTGGATATTATATAAGGGAACAACAGGAGAGAATATCTTACGGAAAGACATTTTATTCCAATTATCGGAAGAACTTGTCGATCTACAGTTCAAGCAGAATGAACGTCGTCATCGAAATCGTCGTAGAACCAGACACATATTTCATTGAAACGTAAATGGTGTCAAATAGGGCACTGCACTAATAATAAAACAAACAATATTTGTGGTGCATGCCATAAACGAGTCCGTGGTAAATGTTCTGCTAAAACAACTACAACTTGCAAAAAATAAAATTGATTTTATAAATTCTTGCTATTCTATTATTATTATTATCAAGTTTTGTCCATAAAAATAGAAAATATATAAAACCTAAAAATTGCTATCTTTTCTTAAATGGCTTGGTAACTTAAGAAACACGTAATTTTGACCCCTGCGGT
>NW_024002865.1:0-1845 GCF_014805625.2 Glossina fuscipes
CTACGGCTGTTTCGGGCGATCCTGTCGAGCCTCTGCTGTGTCGTATAATCAAGGTGCCGCATTAAGTCCTGCAGGCGGAGCGCGTAACCTCTAAATTTCTCGCCGGCTAGCTGGAATGTCCGTCGCACCTGGTCATCTAACCGTTCTAGGTATCGGGTGGGCAGGAAGAATTTGAGGAATTCCCGCTTGACCTCCTGCCACCCTGACCATACTCTACGGTTGTTCCGGTACCAGATTGCTGCTTTACCATGCAGCAGTTCCATAATGATGCGTGGCATGATATCCGTCGGCAGATCGTATACTTCGCACAGTTCCTCTACGCGTGCGACGAACTCCAGGGCGCCCTTTCACCATCGTAGCGCACTGACCACTTACAGATGCGATCCATGGCTGCGCCACAAGAAATGTGCTCTTGCGCCTGGCGCTTGGGACTTGCACCTCGCATGGTGCCTTCCGGCCATTGCAGCATTCTTGCTGCGTATTTCGCCTCCATTTCTGTCAGCTTCGCCTTCATCTCCGTTGATAAGTCGGGGGTTGCGATAAGGGCTGTCACTGCTTTCCGCATATCCTCGACAGTACCCTTGGTGTCTAGGTCGAGCGATCCACAGATCTCGCTCAACTCCTCCTTTCCCAGGCTGTACAACCAGGATGTTTTCACCATGCTGGCTCCTTCCTTAGCCTCTGTTTCGTTAAGCTCACGGCTTGTATGCTCACTTCCTTTTTCTGATGATCCGAAGGTCCCTGCTTGGGCGCCACTTGTAACGAGTTTCCTTAGGCAGGGTATGACTCAGTCAATCCAGGATCCGTTGCAAAAAAATTTTAATAAATAATCAGGACCTTCGGGTGGAATGGTGTTATGATTTCTTAGCTTTATTGGTTCCACTTTACTGGACGGAAGTACAGTGATGTTTGTAGACAGTGGCTGGGGCAAGGAAAAGCAACCAGCGAGGTGACCCGACTTTGTTGGCCGCTTACCGTTTTATTTTCTTTTCTTACGACGTTAGACTTTCACTTTCTGTTCGCTTGTAATATCGCGGGGCGCTGGAAGAAAAGAACCGAATACGCTACCAGTGTCATAGCTGCCGCCGGGGTGTCCCCGTTTCGCTACTCGTCGGAAAATACAAAGTCCAAGATATTCTTCAGTCAGCTAGCACATCCCTCATCCATAATGTCAGTTGTCCTACCAAGTCTTTCAGGGATGGCGATTTTGACCAACCGTCACATCCCCTATCCGTAATGTCATTTGACCTACAAAGTCTTTCAGGGATGGCGATTTTGACCAACCGTCACATCCCCTATCCGTAATGTCAAAAAAAAAGAGAGTTGTCATATTGTCTGTAACCACTTACCTCCAGGCAGCTATGACACCGAAATGAACGAGTCTGTGCGATGCGCTGTTCTTTTATAGCCTGAGTCTCACTCGCTTGTCCTAATGCCAACATGCTCTATGTGTTTAAATAAGTTTGAGGTAATATGCTTATGTGTATGCTTAGCTTAGGTTGGCTGTGGTCGCAACCTTAGTTACGACTCGCCTGATCCTACTTGTATACAACTTAAAGCCAACTTACAACTAGCTTAGTACTATGTTTGATCAAATATCTACTCGCTAAGCACTCAGGTACCAAAACGCATTATTCAATCACCGTTAGGTATGTGAGTGCTTGTGCACTGTGTTTACATGTTCTTTGTGTGTTTCTACATGTGTGATCGTGTCTCTGTACATTTTGTGTACGCAGTTTATGCATTGTCGTATGTTCTTATTATTTTCTTTTCCTACCTAAGTACTTGCTCCTATAAGTTTGGGTATACCCTAACGGTGCTACACATTCTGCGCATTTTTACACA
>NW_024002865.1:1945-9558 GCF_014805625.2 Glossina fuscipes
CATAGATTTTCTACCGAAGTTCAATTCGGCTTGTTTTGTTTACCCTAACGGTGCTGCGCATTTTTACACAAAGAGATTCTTGCTGAAGTTTGTTTGCATGCATAGATTTTCTACCTAAGTTCAGTTCTTGGGATTTTACTTGTATTTATACTTTGAGTTTTATTTGGCCTTTGAGTTCTTAAACAGTTTGAGATTCTACTTGGGTTCTTAACATATTGATTTCTTGCATCTACTTTTTCTTTTATTTGGGTTCTTGGCTCTGCTATCAGATATTTTGAGGTTTGGGAATCTAAGCTGTTTGTACACTGGGGTTCTTAACTTCTTGGATCTAAGCTTTTGTTTCCCTTTTGATTGAGTTCTTGACTCCGCTATTACATTTTGAAAGTTGGATCTAAGCTTTTTGGTACGCTGGGGTTCTTAATCTGTGCTGTGGTGTGCTTCTATGGTATTATATGTTTTTCTTTTTTTTTTTACTTTTCCCTTTTTACTTGACAAGGTATAGGTGAGTGATATTATGATTTTATCTTTACAGGGTATAGGTTTATTTAGTGCGCGAGATTATGCATTTATCTGTACAAGGTATAAGTATATTTAGTGGGTGTTTTGTGATTTTATCTTTACAAGGTATAGGTGTGTGATGTTATGATTCTAGCTGTACAAGGTATAGGTATGTGATGTTTTGATTTTATCTTTACAAGGTATAAGTGTGTGATATTACGATTCTACATAGGCATATTCGCTATGCGTTTTATACCCTACGTTTGGTGCTAGAGGGGGGCTGCTTATCTTCTATTGAACCCCCAACGGACGTGCACGGACAGATCGGACTGGCGGGTTGCCTGCTGGTGATAAATGTCTAAGGCGGACGGACTTGTATTTCGTAAGGAAGCAAAATCGCTTCCTTACATCCCCCCCTCACTTCGGGAGAGGATGGAGACTCGGACTTCACCCCCCCGGCTTCGGACTGTGCAGAACCACTGGCTTCCCACGAAATCAAAGGACCGGTCTTTCTTTTGTCCCATCTTGTGTTTGTCACGTAAGTAGCAGTTGTACGGGTCACCCCTCTCCAGGTGAACCCACGGCCGAGTATCGGGCTGGCGCGCCACCCAGCAGCCCAATGGTGGGCGAGGAGGTTGTCATCGGGGTTGTTTGGGATGATAACCCCCAGGCTGATGGGTTTCTCGTTGGTCCAAGGTTTCATTGGCTCATTGGTGGTGGTCGTTCTGGGTGGTTCATTGATCGTCATTGTTCGCACCGTAATCGGCTCAGCGGTGGGTGTGATGATGGTGACGTCATCGGCGTCGTCGACGGGCTCACAGGCGCTGGCCAGGATTTCTCCTTCCTCCGTTGCTAGTTTCAGCAGCACTGCTGCTATCTTCGTGCGGGTTCGCTGGGCCTCTGCCGCCGTACACCAGGCCGGCGGCAAGGCGTGCGGGTCCCATCTGGTCTTATCTTGCTGAAGGTATGCCTCGAGGTTCCGGAGTAGGTACACGCCACAATCTGACTGGTTGACCTGCAGCGGGACTTGGACCTTTCGCAGCGGCAATGATTGCGAGTCGCAGGGAAAATCCTGGCCGTGCTTCCCCAGTTTAGGAGTTTGATGTAGCGTCGAATGTGTGAAGATATCTCTTCTGTCGGATAGTTTTCTAGTGAGTCGATGACATATATCGCGCTGGCTTCTGCCGTGAGATCTGGGTGAGCCACAATCCATAGGCGTCAGTGGGCTTGCACGCAGATAGGGATGATCAGGCATTTCTTTTCTGCAACTTGGTTGCGCTGCGCCTGCGGGAGGAGCAATTTTCCGTTGGGAATCGCTTGCGCGATTTTCCGGTATAGAAAGGGAGAGGCCAGGTGGACCTGGTCCCTAATCCCTGCCGCTGTTTGCTGGTTCATCACCCATTTGCTATACATTTCTATGATTCGGTCGTTGAGCCAGCGGCCGGGGGCCAACCGCTGGAAATCCCCGTTGGAAATGTCGATTTTGGCATAGGTAGCGAATCGGCGATCCATGATGCTGTGTGAATTTCTGATGATACTACCTCTTTCTTTTTTTTTTTTTTTACTTTTAGCTCTTTTCACGATGCGTGTCACACTTGAAATGCTGTTTGCTTGCCATTTAGGCTGGCGTTGTGTATGAGCCGCTAACGGGGCTTTTATTAGTGCAACCTGCATGCCTTGATTAGCGGTGATCCAACTTGTTGGTCTGATGTGTTTCTTCTTCGGTGTGTATGGTCGACATGTGTGATCCATTTGATTCTCCTTCATTACTGCTATTATTTATTGTCCTCGCCTAGTATACTTCGAACTCTCCTTCAGCTTTTGCAACGCCGTTCTACAGGTTTCTGCTGATTATTGCCTAGCATTTGCGTGATCACTTGTCTTTTTGCTTTGTTCCTATTGCCTTAGTTTGTTTTTATGTGGTAGCCTGGGCCTGGTTGATTTTGGTCAGCTAATCTTGCGGTTCGTCTGCGTTTTGGGTGCTCGTTCTGAGAAGTATTTTTATTACTATTTTTTATTTGTTCTTGAATTCTCTTTGTTATTATGTTTTGTTTCCTTTTTGGGTTTGCTTTCCTGTAATCTCGTGGCATTCCTTAGCTTTTCTCTTTTTTTTTTGTATGTTTCCGTTGCGATTGTATATTATTCTTTTTTTTGCCAGTGTTTTTTTTTTTTTATTTATTTGTTTTACTTAGTGTTTTTTTTCCCATTTTTTTTTTTTTATTTTTCTTCTTAGATCTTGCTTCCTTTTTCTTTATTCATTTTTGTTTATATTTTTTTTTCCTCTTTTTTTTTTAAGTTTTTGGGTTTCTTGTTTTCTCGAGAGTTTCCTTTTTGTATTTGTTGCTGTTTTCCTTAGTGTTTTTTTTTTTTTTTTTCCTTTTTAAATTTTATGTAATCGCGTTGGTTTTTCTTTGGTTGGATGTTGCTTTCTACCAGAGCGAGTTTGTTTCTTCAGTCTTTCGTTTCCCTGTGGTGATTGTTTTGTTTTCTACCCGAGCGAGTTTGCTTCCTCCGTCTTTCGTTTGCCTTTGCCTGCTATGATCATGTGACCCTGTTGTTGCATTTTCTTCTTGTCGTGAGAGTTGTGTGTAGGTATCTTTGCGTTGTTTTCTTCTGTAGTTAATTTTCTTCTGCTGATTTCCTTTTGTTGATTCCTCTTTTCTGATGATTTTCTTCTGTGATGGTTTCCCTGTTTTCTGTTGATTTTTTTTTTATTTGTTGATTTTCGTCTGTTGGTATTTTTCTTCTTTTTCTTTTGGGTTTTTTTTCCAATGTATTCTCATTTTTTTTTGTTGTTTCTTTTTTGTTTTTGTTTTTTTTTGTTGGTTTTTTTTCCATGTTCTTGTATTCTCGATGATTTCCTTCTTGTATTTTTTTTTGTCAATGTTCTTTTCTCTTTGTATTCTTTTTTTTTTTTTTGGTTTTTTTTTTTTTACTATTTGCTTCTTTTTTTCCCATGTTCTTGTATTCTCGTTTGTTTTCTACTTGTTGATGATCTTCTATTGATTTTTTTTGATGTTTTCCTGCTGAAGTTTTCCGGTTGTTGTTTTTTTTTGTTGATGTTCTTCTGTTGTTTTTTTTCTGCTTTTTCTTCTGTTGGCTTTCTTGTGTTGATTATTTTTCTGTTGACCTTTTCGTTTTTCCTTCTGTTGATTTTCCTTGGTTGGTTTTTCTGTTGATTACTTTGTTGCTTCGCTTGATTTTCTTTTGTCTGTTGATGTTTTTCTATTGTTGATCTCTTTTTTTTTTGTTTGCTGATGTTTCTCTGTTGTTTCTCGATTTGTTGGTTGATGTTTTCCTGTTGATTTTCCTCTGTAGACGTTTTTGCTATTGATTTTTTTCCCTGTTGATGTTTCTCTGTTGTTTTTTTTTTTTGTATTTGATTTTTCTCTGTTGATGTTTTTGCTTTTGATGTTCCTCTGTTGCTGATTTTGTGTTGAGGGGGAGTGCAGTTGCTGGCTATTGTTCGTGGAATTCCTTGACTTCGTTGACGTGGGCCCTCTTGGTTGAAGATCCGTCTAGGCTTTGTACTGTTATGATCACCGGTGACTCATAACCCATGACTCGGTAAGGTCCGTCGTATTTGGGGGGCCAGCTTGGTGGCAAAACTCTCCGCTGCGTTGGACAGGTAGTGTGATTTGATCCATACCTTTCTGCCAATCTCGGGCGACCAGTCGCGTTTCCTTATATTATAGGGTTTGGCCCGCTCTTGGCTCGCTTCACGCATGTTCCTTCCCGCGATGTCGCATAGTTCGTTCATGCGCTTGCCTTTCTCCTCGGGGGTTTCTTCAGCAGTGCCGGCGCCTAGCAGGCCCGCCTCGTAGAGCGCACGTGGCAAACGTGGTTGGCGGCCCATGTTAAGGTAGCAGGCCGAGTATCCTGTGGAGTCGGCCACGCTGCTGTTGATGGCCAGAGTAATTTCGGGGATCAGAGCGTCCCAGTGGCGTTGATCTCGGGCTGTGTACTGCGCTATTATCGTCTTGATGGTGCGGTTCATCCTTTCCGTCGGGTTTTCCTGTGGCGTGTATGGGGCGGTGAGCTGCTGTTGTGTGCCCATTTCCTCTAAGAATTGCTTGAATTGTCGGCTGATGAACTGTTTCCCGTTGTCGGTGATGAGGAGTTTTGGGGCCCCGAATCGGGCGAGGATTCGTTCTCGGAAGGCCTTTATTAGTGTGGTGGCGGTGGCCTGTCGCAGCGGCACGATTTCGCACCATTTGGTAACTATGTCAACCAGGACTAGGGCCATGTTGCAACCGGTGGTTGAGCGGGGTAAGGGTCCTATGAAGTCGATACTCACAGTGCACCAGGGCCCCTCCGGTACTCGCGTCCTCATCATCCCTGCTGGTTTCTGCTGGCTTACCTTGTACCGCTGGCAGAATTCACACCCGTGGACGTATTTGGCTATCTGCCGGAACATTCCTGGCCAGTAGTACCGCTAGAAAATGCGGGTCGCCGTTTTTCGGATCCCTAGGTGGCCGGCCGTAGGGGCATCATGGTTCTCGAATAATTCTCGTTTCCTGTCCTCACTCGGGACGCACAGTTTCCATGGATTTTCGTCCTCGTCGCAGATTGCTGGCGGCGTATGGCGATATAGTTTATTGTCGATGATCGTGAAGTCCGGGTGTTTCGCGGGTGCCATCACCACTCGTTGCATCATCTTGGTTAACCAGGGACAATGGGTGGTCGCGGAGAACGCTCGATGAAACTCCTCGGGTCCCTCCTCGGGTTGCCGTGACAGGGTGTCCGCAATGACGTTGTATTTCCCTTTCCTATATTCGATCTCATAGGGAAACTGTTGTAACTCGAGGGCCCAGCGGGCGAAGCGTCCGGTGGGATTCTCCATTGAGTTAAGCCACTTGAGGGCCTGGTGATCGGTGGTGATACGGAAGTGGTAACCCTCCACATAGGGTCTGAATTTCCTGACCGCCCAGACTATGGCCAGACATTCCTTCTCCGTGGCTGAGTAGTTACTTTCGGCTCCGCGCAGCCATCTGCCCGCATATGCGATTACTCGCTCCGCACCCTCTTGCTCCTGGATTAGGACGGCCCCTAATCCCACATTGCTCGCATCTGTCTGGATAGTGAACTGCTGGCTGAAATCTGGGCAGGCCAATACGGGGGCTTCGGTAAGCTTGCGCTTCAGCTCGTCGAACGCCTTTTGTTGGGGCTCTCCCCACACCCAACGCGTTTTTTTCTTCAGCAGTTGGCTCAGGGGGTGGATCGTTTCCGTGTAGTCCGATACGAATCTTCGGTACCAAGAGGCTGTACCCAGGCAGCGACGGAGTTCCCGGAGGTTGTTAGGGGGTTTCAGACTTCTGATGGCGGACACCTTTTCCGGATCTGTACTGATGCCGCCCGCAGTGACTAGATGTCCCAGATATTGTAGTTCCCTTTGGAAGAACTTGCACTTATCCTTATTTACTGCCAGATTTGCGCTTCGGAGGCGCTCTAACACCCTTTGCAGGTGTTGTTGGTGCTCGCTGGCACTTTTACTGATGTTGATTATGTCGTCCAAATACGCAAAGGCGAAGGGGTCCATTTCGGGCCCGACGACACGGTCGAGTGCTCGTTGAAAGGTTGCTGGCGCTGAGTGGAGGCCGAACGGCACGACTCGCCACTGGTACAGACCCCGGCCTGGTACGGTGAATGCGGTGTATTTCTTGCAACTCGGGTGGATCGGAATCTGCCAGTACCCATTCTTCGAGTCGATTGTGCTAATGCACCTGGCCTGGCGCAGCTTGTCCAAGATCTGCTCTATACGGGGGAGCGGGTAGGCATCTGGGATTGATCGACTGTTTAGCACTCTGTAGTCCATGCACAGTCTCCATTCTCCGTTGCGCTTAGGTACGACCACGTTTGGTGCGCTGTATGGGCTGTTGGATGGCTCTATGCATCCTGCTTCGATTAGTTTATCGACTTCTCGGTCAATGATGGCTTGCATCGCTGGGTTTTTCCTGTGATACCGGAGCTTTATGGGAATTTCATTCTTCATTCGTATGTAGTGGTACGCTATGTTGGACACCTTGGCGCTGTTGAATTTACTTAATTCCTTTTCGATGAATCGTTGGATTTTTGCTTCGCATTCGGCGTTTCTCGTTATGGGGTTGCTGGGTGCCTTGTGCTCCTTGGCGATCTACTGCCAGCCTGACCGTCGGTCTGTGGCTAGCCGATTGGTTCTCGGTTGCTGCGTGGCTTTGCCGCTGTCTGTCGCCTGGATTGCCGTTGGCCCTCTGGCCATCTCCGGGGGGGGCGTTCGCCGGATGGGGGTCACTGGCCGTGCCTCACATTGGAATTTTCTCTGTCGATCGGGGAGTGGGAGCCCGACGGCTTAGTACTACGATCTCGTCGGCGATGGTCACAACCGTGCCTATTTTGGCTAGGAAATCCATCCCCAAGGTGAGATGGTCGACGCCTCTTTTCACCACCAATAGTTCCAGAGTTGCAACTTTGACGCCCAACCTTGTTTCCACCGTTATAGTTCGTCGACTGTCCTGGGTCGTACCATCGGCCATTCGGATTGAGTGGCTCTTGGTGACCGACCTTATTATCCGTGGGATGAATTCGGCGGCGTCTTCGCGGATGATACTTCTCGTTGCTCCCGTGTCGATCACGCCGGTCGTGGGTAGTCCTCCTACTGAGAGGGAGGCTACCAGGGTACTGCCGCGCATTCCCAGTACTTTTGAGGTTGCTGCTGTTGGTGGTTTCTCTAGGCCGGGTGATTCCTTCGCTGTCATGCCCCTCGCCTGTGGGTGTTGTTCGGCATATTGGCGGCAGCAATTCTTCGTTAAGACCCCCTGGCGACCGCAGTCCCAACAAAAGAGGACACGTGAGTTGCGGCAGTCGCGTGCCAGGTGGCCTGGAAGGGCACAGCGATGACACACATTTCGACCGGCGTTGATAGTACTGGACATGAACGGTGTGTTCCCTCCTGGCTGCTGGCGTATAACTGTGGTCTCTCTCATGGGTGGTGCTGTTGCCGGCGCGGTTATGTCCTCAAAGCGTTCTCCCAGCGCGATCATTTCGCTCAAGTCTTTGCTGCAGGTGTCCCCGAAGAACAGCTGGTACTCCCTACGGCTGTTTCGGGCGATCCTGTCGAGCCTCTGCTGTGTCGTATA
>NW_024002866.1:0-1033 GCF_014805625.2 Glossina fuscipes
CATATATACTTTTTATTTCCACAAATAAATAAAGCCCCTTTATTTATTAATTGCAGATAACAGGTTGTTGTTAACTCACGCGAGATGTAACGATCATCTATTCAAAATTAACATAGTAAATAACATTTCTTACAATCTTCTGATTGTGTTCTATTTGTCTATCCGGATGTTACCACTTCTATTCGCCATTCCAAATTGAGTATACGTGGTCATCGTGACTTCAGCATTCTGGACATTTTGTATTCTCACAAGTTAACTGCTTATTTCGCAATCTCTTTTTTTTTTTTAAAACATGTCATCAAGCCATATAAGGGCTTACGAATGATATGCATATTTTAATAAAAATTAAAAAATTAACGATTAAATAACCTGGCGGACACACAAAATGAAAAAAAATTTAACCAAATAAACATTAGAATAAAACAATATAAAATTATATACCAAATCTAACCCCTACTTTACCAAGGCCCAAACAAAAAACTCTGTGTTCACATTGGGCCTTCTTCACACATCTCAGCGAACTTTAGGTTGTTGGAAAAAGAATTGACCGCTTAGGAGCAACTGTACTAAAACAAAAAATATTTTAATATTGAAAGGTAAGTAAATTAATCAATTTTTTCTCTTTTTGCTTTTTGCTCCAATTGTCTAATTAATACTCTTACTTGTCAAAGCTTGTAACCAATTGGGTATAACCAAACGTATGTTACAATACGTTGACAAATCGCCAAGAATCAAAACAAATAATAAAAATTCAACGATCTGCAGCAACAGGCCCCATTCTACTAAATAAACAAAAGAAAAGGTAAAATGTTATTATTAAATAACCAAGTAATT
Source organism: Glossina fuscipes (assembly GCF_014805625.2). NCBI lineage: Eukaryota > Metazoa > Arthropoda > Insecta > Diptera > Glossinidae > Glossina > Glossina fuscipes. The sequence goes on from NW_024002866.1 coordinate 835, forward strand.
TCAAGGAAAAAATATATACATCAGGGAGAATGCTTCCTCTTTGGTAGTAGACGAACAGTGAGATTGGCCGGAAAGGGATCTTGTAAGACATTAAAGAGCCCCTTGGGATACGGGAAATATGTAAGTAAATGCTATATGTCAAGAACACAAATTAAAATATAATATATTGCTACATGTACACTTTTGCAAATCTTTCGCG
>NW_024002867.1:0-1413 GCF_014805625.2 Glossina fuscipes
CACATAGTACGGACCTGTGCTTGAAAATGTAGAGAGGGTGGTTAAAATGAAGGCATAGAAAAGTCAACCGTGGGAGACTTTAACTTGCAATGGTGAGCAAGCGTGAACTTCGATAAAAGAATGATGAAATGCCAATGCGTATAATGCCAACAACAATCAATATAAATGGCAAGAAGTGAACATATTGATTATAATCGATAACAGAGCAAACTGGTATGCACAAGCAAACATAAAGGTGTCGATGCAGGAAAAGTTATAAATAGACAAATAATACTATCATTAATGATTAATTTTCCATTCAAAATTAGTGCAAAACGAGATTGTGTGTCTCTTAATTTTTTTAATTCTTCCCACTGTTGATGTTTGTAGAATGGTTGTCCTGTTCCTTGTTATGTTGTCAACTAAGTCTTTTCCTTTTTTAATTGGAAACATTGTTGCGCTTAATCTTCAATCTGCTAAGATAGTCATTACCATTTTTTTTAAGTAATCAAGAGAAGAGCATAGTGTTTGCGCAATGAGAAGAAAAAAAGCATTAACTGACCGACCTCAACAAAAAAATGAAAAGTATAAAGATATGTAGGTCAAGAAATGTGAAAAAAGGAAAAGGTGGAAAACTAAAATTTTGATTAAAGCTTGACAGAAGCAAAAGTGAAACGAAATATGTTCCGCAGATGCAAGCTGACAGATATAAATAATCAAGCGGGATATGCGACAGAGAGACACGGTAACTTCCTTGATGGCGTTGCAAATGTTTTCACAAATGAAAACAAGTTATAAAATAACTAGAAAGAGAATTTAATTTCAAAATGAATTGACTATTTTTTGTTTATTGCATAGTTACTACTCGTTTCCGATTTGCGTAGAAAGCCCGTCCATGGCTGTTGACGTCGAATGCGTCTTTGACTCAAACATATTTGTTTTGGGAGTTTATCTGAGTCGGCTGCTACGCAATCAAACGAACATTTTTAGACGAGACGAAAACTGCGCTGCGTTTGTAATATAATTGGTGGGTGAATAACAATATAAATACCAATTAGTGCAAAAAAAGAACGAAGTAAACAAATAAGCAAAACGATAACCCAAATATGTTATTTTCAATTTATCGAAGCTTAAACTGCTGCGGCTGAACTACTTCAGAGATGTTCTTTAATAATTCTTCAATATTTCTTTTAATATATCCACAAAAATTCATTAGTTAATATTTTTACATCACCAGAAGTGAAAAACGTCAAACATAATTATTTGACCTAAGCAATATTTTTGGATTTCCGTCATTAATAGGATGAGACAGTCTTTATTTCCATTAACTGTATCAAGTATGTACATTTCGTAACGATATATTGTCGCAATTTCCCGTGGAATATGGTATTGGACACCAATTGTGTAATTGAATGAATTTTCGTTCAACACTGA
>NW_024002868.1:0-14294 GCF_014805625.2 Glossina fuscipes
TATAAATGCCTTGGGTCGGTTCACTTTTTCGACCACTGCTCATTTACGTCCTAATCTGAAAAGTAGTTATATGGTAGAGAATTGTAATTTTCCAAATTTCTCCGCAAAAGTGGTTATGTAGTAGCATTTCGGCACTCTATATTGGTATAAAAACTTTAGACCGACTGGAATATTTTTTGAAACCACTCTTATATAATAAAAACTGAAGTTTATGCGACGAAGAGGTATAATTGCCAGTGCTACATGATGGCGGGGCGCCCTTCCGACTTTGACGACGGTCTTTTAAAAGCAACATTGGAACAAAATCAACATCAAACGGCGAAAGATACTGCAAAAGGGTTGACTACGTCACAATCGACTGTTAAATTAATATAATTGTGTTATTTAGTGAAAACAAAAGAAAAGTTTGATAAAAAAATAGAAGTTATTTATGACTCGACCTAAACAAACAACACTTTATTCATAGTGTAAAGCATTTTAAAGATCTAAAAGTAGATCCTAAAAAGTAGAAGTGGCGGATAATTCGTGTATAACGTTGCAGCTACATAATGCGTAATAAATATACAAATCTTGTGTTTCAGTTGATTTAATTTTCGATGAAAGTTTCTAAAATATTTTTCAACACTTGCATAGTTCTTGCAAGCAGACAAAACTTATGGGGGCATTTTCTTTACCAAACATTTCATTCAACTTTTGAACAAATATTTTCTTCATCACTTTTCTGATTATTATCATCAACAATGTGCGTTTCAACCCGCTATCTAGTCACTTTAAGAAACACTGCCTTCAGGCGTTTCACTAACAAACGCAAACAGGCATAAATTACTACCGTTGCAAAGTAAAAGAGCCCTCTACGGTCTAGCTGTGCATATGAGTATCATTATATAGCGATGTATATGAACGCGACGAATACGACGCGTATGACGTGAACGATGTGGTAAATCCAGCATATTGTACTTCCAGCAAAATAACATTTAGGTTACGGTAGAACACCCACATAGAAGTAAGCATTTAGTATAGAGCATTTTTAGCCGTCGACAGCTATTCTTTTCCTTCATTTTTATTTTGTTTCACATTATGCTGTGAAGATCATTAAAAATACACAACGTAAGGAAACTTCTCGTTTCTTTGTTTTTAATACTTGACTTTCTCATTATATTACGAACTCCGAAAATTTGTTATCCCTTAGTCTGCGCGTCGCGCGAATGGATATATTGGAAAGTATAAGCAGAAGGCACATATGTTGTGAGAGCTCTCATCGAACGCGCTAATTCGTTCCGGCTTACGCTATTCTTTTATATAGAACAATCTTACCTGATTTTTTTGGGATTCTTAAGAAATTGCTCGTTTTGGTTCCTCTCCTTATTAAGAATATAATAAAATAGCTAATCTTTGAAAACAAAAAATAAAATAAGAAGAAACAATGGAAATGGATTCAATTGTTCAATGTGTGCGTTTTTTTATAAGTTTTTTAAAAGTAGCATTGCCCTCTTTTATTCAAAGTTGGATGCAAATTTGGTTTTCTGTGCAGAAGAACTGTGCTGATTACAGAAGGTGAGAGAAGAGTTTTATATTCATAGTAAATCTGTTCTAATAAGGGAAGTGGAAATCGAAGAAGCGGCAGAATGTTTGTTTAGCAGCAAGTTAAGGCATCGCCAAATAATAAATATGTTAAAATATATTTTCCGATCATTTCAATTGAATTCTTTTCATGATTTATTTGCCGCTTTTAAAAAGCATTAATGTAATTCTATTTACATATTAATTGCTGCATCATGTCTACCCATTAGTCTGTTGGATAAATTAGAATCTAATTGCTTGTGTGCATAAGCATCGCATAAGTCACTTTCTCGCAAGCGACACTTACTTGACTAAGAGTAAGTGTTTAAATCGATGCAAATTGTGTACTGAACATTTAGTTATTTGTTCCATTTCATGTGTAATAAATTGTTAACATTTATTTCGCGTCGCACGGCATCGTTTATGATATATGTTCACCAACCCGCAGCACATTCCTATATATCTTAAGTACCTCAAGGCTGTTCAGTAAAATATTTGTGATATAGTTTCCTTTCATTCGCGAAATACTCTTTAAATTTAATGAAATCTTTCCTATTCAAGTAATCCGTTTGTAAAAAGTTCAAGACAAAGTAAACGAAAATACTTGAAGGACTATAGAATCGCAATGTAAATGATTATATTCTACACCACTTGTGGTACAGGGTATATTAAGTTAGTGCGGACATATGCACCACGCAGAAGTACTTAAGATGGACCCACCTTTTATTATACCGATGGATTAAGAATCGTAATCTGAATTGGTCTAATCCCGTTCGCCCGCTTGTCCGTTCGATGTGTGTCCATGTAAATTTTGTTCAACAAATAAGTCGCAAATGTTGAGGTATTTTGATGAAATTTATATATTGACGTACTTTGAGCCAACGCTGTTGGTCCTCTTTTTCAATCATACCCCATTTAAAGTCCTATTCCGAAATGTCGCCATAAGGGAAAACATTTTAATTCTCAAACTTTCCCGGGAAAAGTGATTAAGTAGTAGCATTTTGGCATTGTAAATTGGTTTGAAAACTTTGGAGGGGCTAGGCTAATTTTCGAAAGTATAATTTTTAGTGCTTACTGATGAAAATTATATCATGAATGAAGATTTTCATGCAAATTGATCCTTTGTAGAGCAAAAAACCTAAGTTTTAATAAGTGATGATGAAAATTGACCCATAATAGTAATTTCGTACAAACATGATCTCTACAAAATTTAGACCATCTATGTCTGTCTTTGCATCTTACTTTATGTAAGGGTAAACTTAGAAACGATATATAATTGTTGTATTCTGTAATAAAAATAAGAGTTGTGTTAAACAATGTGGTGTAGGGTGTTTAACGGTCGACTCTTCCCGACTATAATGTTCTTACTTGTTTTATATTTAATCTTCTATAAAATTTCATTGCCCAAAGTCGACAACAAATTTTTGATAAACAGGGAAAAGTAAAGAAATAAACAAACAAGAAATTCTCGAACTCGCTTATTTGATTTGGAAGAAAACATATTGATATGTTGTCGCCAGACATGGTCAATCATTGCATAAATTAAACCACATTACCTGCTATTATTTGGTTACATGCAATTAAGGGTTGTGCTGGTAGTGTAGAACTTGCGTTTTATTTGTACCGCCTGGCTTACCCATTTACACTCGCAAACAAATAAGAGAAAATTTATATATATATATAGAAATGATAAATAATAACTCTTTCTAACAGTCTCATAGTTCGTTAGCGTTGTTCTTTTGTCCGTTAGTCTGTCCTCTTTAAACAATACCAAATGCGCTGTAGCCGAGCCTACCTTTGGAGCTGTATTCAAACACTTGATTGTTTTTTTTTTCTTTTTTTATTTGTAGTCTTTAATTTACACTATGCTGTTTTTGTTTGTTTATAGGGATATTAAGGTATGTTTTAATAGATAATATGTTTTAATAGATCTTCTTGTGTGATTCGCATACCAATATATTTAAACGCTATCTTCGAAAAGGTTTGTTACACTTGTCCTCAATGGCCAAAGTTTTTCCTTTTTATAATTTAGGAAATCTATTGAAAATAATAATAACAGTGATCTCATTACATTTTTACACTCGCACGCAAATAAAATTTTTTTAACGTTTATCCATTATTTTATATCTACCAACTTTTATTTGGTTTTAATGGAGTTCTAGATAATAATTTTTCTTTTTTATTACTATTCGATGTTATTTTACAAAATTTAAAGTCTTCTTTCACATCTTCAAGCTAATTTTCATTTCGTTAATTGATTTTATTACCAAAGTTAAAACAATATAAAAATGAAAAAGTTATCCTTAACACTCTGAACACTCTGACTACTCTCGTCGATCTTCTTCTTCCTTCTCTCCTGCCAATTTTATTGCCAAGACCTACCCTTATGCTATACAGACGGACTTCGGACTTTGTTCTCTTTTCATAATTCTCTGCTCACATTTAAGGATCTTAATTAACAGAATTCTATTATTATGAATAACGCTATCCTTTTTGTGTTTCAGACTTTAATGAAAGCTAGTAGTTTTTGTCGTATATAAGAGACTTTTGAGAAGTACCAAGTATTACTTTATGTTGTCGTAAAAAGATTTGGTTTTGGTTTGAAAGCTTATGTTAGAGAAGATGTGAGATTCCAGATCCAGTATAGTCGAAATTTAGTGCAATAAATTTGTATGTCAACTCACTAGTGGTATTCTATTCATTTTGTTTTTTGATGATGAATGTTTATAGTTAAGCATGATTTTGTGTCTAAGAATGTCAAATTATAATTTTTCAACCCTTCCAAAAAGAAATTTCAAAAAAACAAGAAGTTTTTTATCTAAAAATTTTTCAAATAAAAGGACGGATTTTTATTCTATTACAATAAAATAGCTACAGCATAAGCTATACACTGGCAATTGCGGGAAATGTCTAACGATCTTTCGAAATCTTTGATGATCCTACGAAGTATTTAGCGATTCATCGAGAACTTTCTTTCCATGACGAAAAAATAAAAATTTTGAACATGGGGATGCGTTTACGTGGACATTGGTCTTGTCTGGATCATTGGAGTTGTCTGGATCGGTCGAATTAGTGGATCATCATCTATGTCCCTTTAGGAGGACAATCAAGGAGAACGTGCAACAACTTTCTAAAAAGTCGTTCATAGCCGTTTATCTAGAACTTGTCAATCTCTGTAAACTCGTCTAAAAGCAATTACCCTGTGTACTGCAAAATCCTTAGTAGCCCCGATTTCTAAAATTTTGCAAAAAATGGTTTTCCACGAAATATTTGTCTCACGGCCGCACCAAAATCAAACAAAGCACAGCAACGCAAAATAATAACAGAAGCATCGTTCGAACCATCGATATTACATCGTCATCATCATCAACTAAACAAGTGAGTCCATACATTTGTTTATTAAACTAGATTTAGAAAAAAACTGAAAAATTTCATTTTTATTATGATTATTTGTTTATTAATTGCTTATACAAACGGCGTTTTTGTATGATTCATTCGTTTCTGTATTACTGAATATACTGTAACCTTCCTTTCGAGACATGTCAGCAACATGAACACAACACACAAAACACCACATCTATACTTAGCACAATTACTACCGAATTGTTGGCAACCTCATATGCTCCTGAAGTATCCGCACCATCCGTGTCGTCTGCATCATTATCACTATTTTGGACTGACCAGCCCAACCATAGCGACGCCCAACTCGCAAACAAAAATATTTTTAGTGATATCACAAAATATAGTTGAACAATCATTGCTGCTATCGCAGATATTGTTCAGAGTTCTCCGTCTACTAACAAATATGAAATAGTTAGACTGGCCCTAATTGAACGCTTCTGACTTGATGCACAAGCCATGCATCGCAATTCGTGGCAATTTGCCATAAAATAGTTAACATTAAGCGTTTTTACCATATACAATCTATTATTCGTGAGAACAGTTAAAAGAGAGCGCTGAACCTTATATGGGAAGTTGGTTACAAAAATGTACCGAACCAAACCTTTAATAGTGTTATAATTTGAAGGGAAAAATACGTCGGGAGATATCAGGCGAACTGAGAGGCTTAAATTGATTCCGAAGATCATTCTTAAGCGACCGATACAACAAAAGGTAAGTCTATATCAATCTCGTTCTAAGGGTTGCGTATATTCGTATAAACATAGTACAAGCATATCATGTAGGCTATAAGTGCATATATCTTTATGGAGACCATGGAGTAGAGGAAAATGAATGTTTTATTATACCAGATATGCAAATATAAATTCGGAATCAATCCTTAGGCGGTATAGGTATAACAATTATCAACCCATTTCCGCTACCCAAACATCAATTGATCAGTATAAGATGGTACTAAAGACGACAAAAGTATTCAAAAAGGCATCACAAGCTTATTATTTTGCACGACATTTCTCCATGCATCCATACCAAAAAGCTTATTGGCAATACATTAAAAGCGGTCAAGAGGACAGTGTTAGCACATGAGGCTTACTCGGCAACCTGGAAGTCCTTTACTTGCATCGAAGGCACATGCACTTATTGATCAGAGTTTGACTTCTTGCAAAAATCTAACAAAATGGCTCAGTTGTTTTGGCTTGGCGTCCAAAAATTATAAGACACTCCCAATGTGGTCGGAAAAGTGTACTCCTTCGAACCATTTCGAACAGCGTTCGTCGTCGGGTCAAAGTGCGTAAGTCTGGATCGACAATTTGAAGGAAGATTTTCTGCTTTTAACGTTTGAAGTATGTCCAAAAGGAAGAAAATTGTCTATGCCACAACTTGTTAAAAATGTCAAGCATAATACTTCTATTTAGATACTTCGCAGCAGAAAAAAATGGTTGCTTCGTCTTCTCAAACTATTCCTAGCATATCCTCTTTACTAATACAATTTCTTAAGTCTACTAATTCTTAAACCTTATGTACTACGCAACGCTTTTAGGAGAAAGGAAATAGTACAATTTCTGTAAAGTTGTTGCTTACATGACAGACGAAACAAGCAGATGCCCATCGAAGACTTATGTGATATTAAAACTTTCATTCATAGATTTTATGTTAAGCAAAAGAATGCAAATTTTGTAATTGTTTTAAACTATTTCTGGATAAAAAAGGCAACTAAAGGTATTACTTGACGTCAAGACATAAGTTTTCGTATATTTACTTATTACGCCTGTGGAGGAGAAGCACGTATACCAAGTTCGCCAAAGGTGCATGAAAAGACCGAGATTTTTAATACATCATTTGTTCTACACAAAGTTTCTATGAACGAAAAGTAGACACGTGCGTTTTGCAACTATTGGTGTAAAGCAGTGTTGGTAGTCGATTAATACACTTATGTGTAACAATAAATAAAAGTCGATCAATGAGTATGGAAGGGGTTTGTAGTAGATAATACTAAATTAGCACAATGCTCCATTAACACGTAAGCTGTACTCTTCCCCAGTTGCCCTGGTTTTATTAAAAGAACATAACGGATCCAGAGAGGCAAACTTGACAAAATCTTGTGACGTCCGCATACACTAGTGTACCCCCTTCCTATCGATCTGGGTTTGCATTATTCGTACGAAAAACGGAAAGCGGCTCATTCTATAACCAATTAGTCTTCAACAAGCAGTTCACCACACAAGACTATCATAACCATTCTTGTGATTAAAAAAAAAAAAAAAATTAAAAGAAGGGTGAGTAAAAGGAAAATATTGCCTTGGTCATATCAGGGACTTTGGGAGTTTGCACCTTTTTGAACAGGACTAAGCCCGGAGACTCAGATGCTTACAAGGCTCTCTCACTACTATAACGACTAGGTTATTTTTATTGTCTTGTTAAGTTTTTGGGATATACTTGCTGTTAGATACTGTTACTGTTCTCATAAAGCTTTGAAATCATTCGGTAACGTTATAAACCTTCAGTTTAATAATTTATTCGATGGTTGAAAAAATTAAAAAAAAAAAAAATGCTTCCCTCGTAAATATGGGAATAAGGGTAATTTGGTCTTAAAGTATAAAGCTTATAAAAACTTATTTAATATTTTTTGTTCACTCATTAATTTTACAGTTCTAAACGTTCAAACTGACCCAATTCGATTTAAATGCAATTATACGAAATTGTACATTTATACAATACCTCACTTGCCAATATATACACAACAATTTACACATTTTACATTGATTACTTTTTCTGTTGCTATACGGAGCCCCTCCTCCTTAATTGGTATTCTCTTTAAAGCACGAGAAACGAGTAACGGCGGATTACATATAAATTTGGCAAACGGAATCTTTGTAAGGTAAAATGATCTAATTTTCAATATATCGTGGTGAAAATTGGTTCAGAAAAGGAGATCGACCTTATTAAACTTGAAACACGTAGGTTTATTTTTCGAATACCAACGCATATAAGGATTCTCAGGAAATATGGACCCTTATATGCCGAAAGCGCGCCTTGTTAACGTTAACGTTCTCTGATGAAAATCGGCGGAACGATACGCCTACAGTACCACGTTAACTAATAACACCTCTGTTTTTCAGAAGGTGTCCTATAGGTTGAACACAAGAAAATCAGACGGAACGTTAAAATAAAAGCTGAGTCTTCCTCTATTCCTTCGCCAGGCGTACGCAAAAATTTAATATAACCTTATACCATAAGTGATGTACTATTATTTGCTTACTTACAAGGCAATTTGATTTTTTTACAATGTTTTTAAACTAACATTGTAAAGAGTAACATGTACAATATCTACGACGATTTAATTTAAACAGTAGTTGAGGAAAATTTTTGATTAGCAAGAAAATATATCTTATAAAAAATCTTACATACATATATACGTTATACTTATATATATTTATAGGAGTATCTATATGCAATATCTAAGCTGTTCATAAACATATAATATTTCAGGATTGGCTTTGTGCTTATACTCCTATTCTACTGTGTGGTGTATATATAGATATATGTACGCATGTGTATAAAATTTACAGACCATTTTATTAATTTGACCAAATTTAACTCGAAAAAAGGAAAAGTTAATAAAAATTTTTGCGGCTCTACTATAACAAGTTCTTCTATAGCCGGCGTTTTTTATACTATTCTTAACATTTTGATAATGGGTTTTTTTGTCTTTCATATCTAATCTCTAAATTCTTATTTTATATAATAAAATCGTCCCTGTACGTATAAAACAGAGGAAAGTTTATTCGCATCTGAAGTTTGATTACGAAGTTTTGTCAGGTCTACATTTCCAACAAAAACAAAACAAATTATCATTTATTCATTTATTGGGCTAACAAAAGACAGCCATTAATTTTATTGCAATTTAAGTTAAAAATATCTAATTCTTTAATTATAATGAAAAGCAGTAAACTTATAGTTATTTATATTGTATATTCATATCTATTCAACCCCATTGTGTGAAAAATAGTTTATTTTACAATTATGGTGAGTGGAATTCACCGCTAACCGTATCAGAAAAAGAAAATAAATGATAATAATCGTTAATGTGTTTACAAGCAGCGTGAAAGAGGTTAACAAGTTCATCGCGAGGATGCGAGGATGCTCTTAGAACGTCATTAATTGAATATGTGTAACTGCAGCTAGCATTAGCTCTTTGCTTTTCTCCTCAATTTTTTTTAGGCTAGAGTATTCAGAGTATTTTATTTATTTATAATTTAATATTCATATGCGGCATATAATGTTGCAGAGTGTGCATGTGTGATTTTTAATTTTCAATACTCGCTGTGCAAACGCAATTTGTTTCCAACTTCGAATCCAGTGCATTCTTTGCCATCCTATGAACATAGATTTAGCTTATTTAAGTGGCCTTCGCTAGAAAAGCGAAGGGTTTTTTTAGATATTGCCTTTATGTGTGATCTGGTGAATGGCGGAATTGATGCATCGGTTTTGTCAAACGAAATTCATATAAACGTGTCTCGTCGTGCAATTCGCCAAGTTCAATTAGCTTATTAAATGATATAGACTCAATTGTGGACTACTTAACCCCTTTCCTTTGCAACAACTTTCATCATACCATACCGATATCGATAAATGGTTGTCAAACTTTGCTTGTTTATGCCATTCTAGTGGCACTTTTCCATTAACACTCATGACGTTTCATGGGTACCAGTTGTGAATGCACCTCATTTTGATGCATGCAGCCTTTTTTGTTTCCTATATCTGCTTCCTGGTTCTTATTTGTTTACTCCCATTACCGAAAAATGAGGGATACATTCATTTTGTCAAAACTCTTGCAACACCTAGAGGGAAGCCATAAAGCATATCCTTTCTTGAGCATCTCGGCATCAAATTTTTGAACAGGTTTAATTACATCCGTCCTGCTTGCTGTCTATGTAATCTCTGTTATAAATAGTTTCTTAGCTGCAAAAAGGTGTCAATGGGCTTCAAAATGGGCATAAGGATCGCAAGTTCTCACACGCATCTTGACATTAATATTGAACGACGTCGGTCAAAGCACACGACCAACAGTACGACGTAACGTAAACCCAACTCTGTTTTTAAAAATAAAAACATTGGATTTTTTGCTCGTTACTTATGAAACAAAATAAATACATTAAAACAATTTACAATTTATATTCTCTGGTTGGTTCTGCAAAACTTGTACAAAAATGGAAAGAAACGGTCGCGCCTACTCAATATTATAGCGTATCAAAATTTAATGTTTTTCTAATACCTTTTTAATGAGCAGAAGTGAGTTTCAAGCACCCCCCAAAGTATATAAACTTTTAGAAAGTTTCAAATCTGGAATACACTTAAGCATGTCTATCTCTTCTTCTGTCCATTTGTCCGTTGATCCATTTGTTTAGTATCAGTGGCACACATTCTCCCATTCGCAAAAATAAAGATATCGTCTGCAAATTTGTAAAAAAATTTGATAATGACCCAAACCGGTCGAAGGATACGCCTATAACCTGTTCACGCCTATGTAACAGACACTGTGATCATCTCCGCTTTACATGGTTTTTGTTTGTTAGTCATAAAATAAAACACATCCACCATATAAATTTCCACTTTTATTCTAAAAATAGAAAAAGTCAACCACACCCACCAAATATTATAGAATATGAAGATTTACTTCTTCTCCTTTTTTTAAGATCATGGTGATGGATGTAAGAAATTCGAGCACTACCAAATATAATAACTTTTTTATTTTCCATTTAATTATATTCCCTACCGAAGGATAGCGGTATATTAATTTTTTCAGAACGTTTACAACATCAGAAAGAAGGTGGTGAAAACCCAAAAAGCGCATGTTAGCGCATTCTTGGTCAGAATAAAATTTAATAGAAAAGTCGATGGCTTTGAAGTGTTGTTTCGTAGTTATGCTTTTTCACGATAAGTATAAGCGACCTTCACGTTTCTATTTAAAACGAAATTGGTTGCTTTCCGTTATTTTCGCTTTAGACATATTTTTAAAACATAAATTCCTAAATGTATGCATAAATTGTTGTAGAAGAAAATAATTTAAATTTATTTTTAATATTTGATTTGAATAACTTTTATTTACTTATAAATATTTTATGTAAATACGAACTAAAAATACTAAATATAATATTTCTGCGAACGTGATTAAATGGATAGTTATGTGTATTTAAGTAAAGGTATTGTACACAATTCTTGGTTGTGACAGCGTTTTTGCATTTTTTTGGAGAATGCTTGTTTTTATTTACCTAAATTTGATTACTTGTACAACAACTGTTTTTCCGCACGGTTTAAAAAAAGAGTATTTGCTCTCATTCGTGTTATTTTAAAATTGTTGAAAAAAGACCTTGCTGGATATTCTTTTGTTTTTTGAGAATCTTTTTAGTTGGCATCTATAAGTTTTCTGCTATCGAATGCAAGAAAACCTATATCTTAGTTGGTTTATTTACATTTTAGCGTTAATTTTTTTTTGTATTAAGGCCAAATTCAAATATATGCGTCCAAAATTTGATTTACAGTAGCAAAGATATCCCTTCAACGGCATAGACTGCACATAGATGCAGTTTCGTCCACTCTTGTGATATTTCTTATTTCTTCTTCTATCTTTCCTAAAGTGCAATGTTTGTCATAAGACAAATACACATGTGGATGTTACTTTGCTAAAGCTTTCGACGTCTTTGTACTTACCACCAGAAATATCAAGGTTCTAAATTCAAAATTCATGCTAATGTATGTAAACCCTCCGCAGGGTACCGGTTGTGGGTACGTTTATGTTTTTAATTTTACATTTGTTTGTTTGTGAGACATCTGCACTTCCGTACTTTGTATACTTATTTATATGAAAACATTTTTAGATGCCTCCGATTAGTTTTTCTTTACTTGGTTATTGACATACCGATGATTATACGTGTTTCTACCGAAATTGATCTATGTGAAATGGCTATGAAGAATAAAAAAATTAAGCTGACATTTGAAATAAACATTTCTCTGGTCGATTAAGTGACCATAGTTAAAGATGCAACCATCTCAAAAAACACCGTCAAACTTTTCGCATATTCGTCTACTACCTTTGATCAGGTGCATATACTTCCGAAAATCTGGACTGATTTTATCCGTCCGAGTAAAACTCAGACTTCTTGCCATATAAATGGTTATTATTGGAAAACTTTCGGACCTTTCGCACAGCCTTGTGTATGGTGTAGGGTATATACACAGCTTCGTGTATAAGAATGAATTTATTGCTGTGTATTCGCACTTGTTTGCATCCTTCGAATATCCATGACTACCTATCTTGTGATTGTCCTGATCTCCCGAACAAAATTTATAAGTTGATCACTAACCGATAAAATCCATTCGATTTGTTGAATTGTAGCAGCAGAATTTTGTGCGTTTGTGCAAACCGTGATGGCAATTATTACTTACTCTCTATTTTATTTTTTTCTGCGTGCAATGACCCATAGGCTGCAACCATTTTTACCACCATTTAATCAACTTCCTCTTAAGTCACTACAACCACTGTATGCTTTCAAAACACGTAACAAAACTGCCTCTTTTTCGCATTTAGTATATAAACATTTCTGAGAAAATTTTCTACATCAAACTCAGGACAAAAAGTTATGATCTAAAAAACGATAGGTTCGAACTAAAAAATTGACCAGAGATTAAAAAATAAGAAGGGCCGAAAATCCTAGCGGCTAGTGCCCATCGTACTTTTAGTTCTAGAAATTCTTTCTTTGGTCCAAATAAACTAATAAAAATAATAATAATACTAAAAACCTGACATGTCAATCAAATTGAATGGTTAGAATGTTACAAGACAGGCTAAGAATAAGAAACAGCCATTGCCGCTAGAGTTGTTAAAAGGAGGTTAAAATAAGCAGGACCAGAATGGACTAATAAGAGAATAAGACAGAGCACATACTAACTAAAAGGTGGTTAAATTGGCGGAGAGAAAACAAGCCATCAAAGCAGAAAGAAGCGGCCAGACTAAAAGAAGCCTAGCCAGTGATTAGAGTTCATGAGATAAGTACAGGTTTGCAAAGGAGACGCGAAGGTAGCTAAGAAGGGAGGAAGGTAGTTAAGAAACCTCTTCTTTAAAAGAGTACGTATTATAATAAGTATAATTAAACTCTGCGTCCTCGAGAAAAACTCAAATTTAGGTTTAATTTATTAAATCTACTAATCACCATTTTTCGTTAGCCTTATAGATGATATTTAGAGTGTATAATTGAAATTTATTTTATACACTTACTGCCAATAGAACAAATGTATATTATTTACAGTAACCCTTTAAAGCTCTTGAACAAGCTTAGCTTTTGAGCCCACTTACGAAAACTATCTTATATCCAAATGTAAATGTCCATAATAGAATTTCGGAAGAAGTGGAAGAGCATGTTAACCCTTACAAGCTTAGTTCTCTTACAAAAAATTGCTTTTAATGTCGATGGCCACAAAAGTTAAAATCAAACTGAATCGTTTATGCGAAATTTTAAACTGTACGCTTTGATTAGTTTTATGTTGCTTATTATGATTCGATTTTGGTGAAGTTTCGAATTCCCAATCGTTTTTTCGTTAAAATCAATGTGTCAACTGCTTATTGGGATTTAGAAAATGCTGAAACGTTTTTATTTATTAACACACAATTTAAAAAATTCATTTTTATGAAGAAGCCTAGCCCTAAGTTTTCTTAGTTATCGTTCTTTTTTATTGTTTTTTTTTTTGTTAAGCTTAAACTAATAAAGAGAAATAACGAAAATAGAGCGACAACGTTCCACGCGTATTAGGCTTGAATAATAGCAACCATTAAAAAAATTTTTTATTCTCTATCCGTTCAGCAGAACTTTACGTTTAATCAGTTCAATTTTCTTAAGCTAGTTTTAAATAGTTTTAGTAAATCGTTAAACTATTGTCTCTATACGTTGAATGCAGCTATTAATTTTTAAAAGCGTATAAAAAAAATTCTTATAATATCAGTGTAGAAATTGAGCCATAAAAATGATAAATTGATTTTCAAACCCTCTTTTAAAGCCAACCTTTAGCTATTAAGAAGAGTTCTAGCATAGCCATGACGGAAGGCGAAGTTTTTCTTATTGACTTATTCTAGGTACTTTATCTCAACTAAGCATAGGACGCGGCACCACAACCACATTTCAACCAGTCTACACAGGTACAGACACTACAGGGTCTGGTTTTCTAAAATGCTTTGCAGAGGTTATAAAGCCGTTCACCTATCAGCTTTATTTCCGCCCTGAGTTCAGAGCTAAGGAAAGTAAAATCCTGACACGAGATTTTGTCACAATGCTACATTAACT
>NW_024002870.1:0-5266 GCF_014805625.2 Glossina fuscipes
TCTCTCTCTCTCTCTCTCTCTCTCTCTCTCTCTCTCTCTCTCTCTCTACCTTGCTATCTCCATTTCTTTCGCACCTTTCTTTTACAGAAAATAAATCATTGATGTAAATAGAGGCAACTATGACGTATCTAAAGCGAACAGTTATTGAGCAGTGATTTTCAATGCATTTCGAAGGATATTAAGAAGGAAGTGCTCCTTCGTTTTGACAAAAACTGACGACTTAAGACCCATTGCGATGCATCTAAATAGAAAAACATATACATACATTAACCTTTATGTCACGATCAAGACTAGATATTGAAGCCTTCGAATGTCTCAGTAGTTGCAAAAAATAGGACAGAATGTGAACAATAAACCGTTCAGACCAAGCAAACATCCACTATATAGTGTAATACTAAGCTGATAGAGCGTAGGATTTAATTAAGCTTCAATTAGATATTTCATTACAAGTGCACTGCCATTTACTTATAATTAATTCATATCCGTATAGAATGACTTAGCTGAGAGTACTTCAGTTCGTTGAAAAGCTTGAAAATTAACTAACAATCGATAATGGAAAAGAAATGCTTTTGATGAATAAAAAAAGGACTTCTTTTAAACAAAGCAAAAAAAAAAAAAGAAAGAAAAATATTTCGCATTGAACTCTTTGATCGGTTTTCTTACATATATAAAATGTAGAGTTAGATATTTTTCTATTTGCTTAGCTGCTACTAGGTAGCTATGTATCATTATCACTTTTAAGAATATTTATAATATAATGTAAGTAAACGATGCACTGTAACTTAATCTTGAAATACTTAAACCAATGCCTGCCCATATGGATGAAAGGAAAATAACACCAATAACACCAAGATTAGCAACTATCAGCATAGTTATCGATTAAGTAACATACATTTCAACTGTTCGCCTATCTTAAAGTGTGAACATCGAACGCAGCTCATATGTAAACTCAGTGCCTAAGGGCGCTATACGGTATAATAAAGCAAGACTCGTTCGGTAGGAAGAAAGACTCTACCTCACCGTTAATTAGCTTATCCACGAACTTACAGTAATGGCCGGCCTTCCCTTCGCTAGAGTGTTTGGGTTGAAAAAAACGAGCGAATACAATACAATACAATACAATATTCGACCATTGGGAATTAGACGGAAGGCAAATCACTAAACGTATCGTATATCAAGCAAAATGCAAGGTATTACAAAAAGCTATTCACCCTCTCCTAACACTCCCGTCTACGGATATTTCGTCCTGATTGGGTTACTCTTGTAAAATTACAAATTATTTACACTATTTACCAGTCGAATTAATAAAAGTAAATAAATGAATAAAAAGAAAATAAAAGGTGAAGTAACAAGATATTGAAGACAAATACAAGTTGTTCTGAATTTATTATTTGGATTTTTGTTATAAAATGTCTCCTCTTTTTTTTTATGTCCTTTAAAGTAAACGGTATGAAATGCACAGATAAATTCATGTTAGAGAATGAAATCACATAAAGTGTACAAGACTCGAATAAACTTTTCAATAAATAAATATATATAATATTTTTCCTTTCAGGTGGTCTGAACACAAGTATTCATACAGGCGTACGTTTGCATTGTTGCATATATATATATATATATATATATATATATAAACGATACATACGAAGAGACAGACAGACAGAGAGAGAAAGAAAGAGAGAGAGAGAGATGAAGAAGAAAGAGAAAAAAAAAGTAGAAATGGAAGAGAGAAAGAGAGAAAGAGAGAAAATAACAAATTGTTAACAACTTAAACCCTTTGTTGATATAAATCTATACGCATACACACGAAAGTATGCAATACACAACCATATACAAGCAAACGTACACGTATATAAGTGCACATGAAATTGCAACAAATACAAAAGAGAAATATTTGCCAAATACTTGAGGTGTTAAAGCTTACAAAAGATTTAAATTCAACTTCAATTGTGTATTTGATTTGGTCAATGTGGCATATTTGCTTGTATGCGTGGGTTATAAGTAAGAATATTGTGCAATCATACCTATGTGCTTGTTTGTTTGTTTATTTGTTTGTTTGTTTGTTTGTCTGTAAAGTAGCGAACGACTGCACCTTGCACCCATATATATATATATATATATATATATATGCCTTGGGTCTCGTTCGCTTTGCCTCTCTTTATCCTCATCTAATGTTCTATCTTTTTCTTTGCCTGGTCAGCGAAGTTTTCAACCTTCACTGTATACAAAAGTGTGCGTGAGACTGTTTATACTTGTGCGTACGTATGTATGTACGTGTATCTGTATGTTTGTGTGTGCTTGTATATTTATATGTGGTATTTGTGGGAGGTGGCTGTTTGTTTGGCTATACCATTGTTACGGTTTAAACAATGATTGTCGTTATCGTTGCCGTTGCCGTTGCCGTCGCCGTCGCCGTTGTTGGTGTTGCTGTTGCCATTGCCATTGCTATAGCTGATGTCTGTATATATGTAGCATCTATGTTAAAGGTGTTAAGTATTTAGTATTTAGTTGTAATTTATGTGTATTTTGTGTACGATTGAACATTTATACAGTCAGTTGAGCCTTGTGAAAATCAATTAAATGGAAAAACGATAAGATACGAATTCTTTAAATTTCTTCCTAACAAGAACTTATTTATTTATTTATTTTTTTTTATTTTTTATTTTTTTTTTAATTAGTGTAATCACAAAACATTCATTCCCTAAATTTCTGTTCGAAATTGAATGAACGCTTTTATCTTTACTTTTCCCCCTTAGTTTAGTAGGTCTTTCCTAAATTATTTAAATCAAATATTTTAATGAAATACTGTCACAAAGAAATTAAGTAAGGTTATATTTCCGGTGGGGAGAGAACAAGACCGTAAATAAAACATTTTTGAAAACTTATATCCCAGTATGAAGACGTTGGGGAATTTCAAGACAAAATGATTCGAAATAATCAAAAAAAAAAAAACCCCAGTTGAATGAAGTGAGAAAAATTTTCAAAAATTTCTGATTATCATCTTGTTTATGGATAAAGAGTTTGAAATATATTGAGAACTCCCTGGAGAAAGAAAATTAATTTTCTTACATCACTTCGCACTCATATATTCTTATATTTTAGACTAAATTGACTTTTGCTTTGTTAAAAGTTTTAAAAATTTTTTACTCTATTGTATTATTGAATATAAATTCGGGAAAAGTTTTGATTTCTTTAGGGCCATCTGTGATTCCCCCGTTTAGCTTAATGCGAGAAGAACGAGAGAAATGTTCTCGTATAGGCGATCTCGAAATGTCTAGAGTGTAGAATGCATGCGTGACTATTGTACTGTATTGTATTTTGCTATGAATCATTAGGAAAGAACGTAAAACGTAAGCACAAAATAATTTCATACTACGGTCAAAGTGTAATTAGAGAAAAGGCCATTATTCGAATTTAATGTAATGCAAATATTTAGGAGGTATAGGAAATAGAATCTCTATTTGATACGTACTTTCTATTATTTCATGGCTAAAGTGTTGTTCACAATTACGCTGCATTTTATTGCGATGAAGAAAACGCATAATTGATTTGAAGAGGAAAATCGAAGCATTGATAGTGGGAAATAATAGTTTACGCCACAAAGGGCATAGTTCGTCATGTTAAAGTAACAAATGGATTTTTGAATTGCCTCAATTTTAATCCATGCCTCAGACAGGAGTAGGAGTAGGAAGAGTTTAATTTTTATTTTTCTACTAACAGCTTTTGGCCATAAGCACGATATCGTTCAATAGATTTATGATCGGATCGTATTCAATCCTGATTATCCTGATTCCAGATACTCCTGAATTTTTTTTCTCTTCCCAACGTCCAAGCAACCGATATTTAAAGCAAAGTAAGAAGATATTGGAGAGAATACTATAGAAAAATTACTTGTATGGCGTGTCATTAAGACCTAAATTATGTTTGCCGATATATAAAAAACGCAAACGCTCTAACAAACTATCCGCATTTTGAGGGGCCGAATCGATTTGGCCAATTGGCCAATTAGCCAATTTGGTTAACCCTTTCTCTATCTCTACATAACCACGAAGTTTTACTCTCGAAACCGTCAAAGAATTCATAGTTCGCCGCGTCCTTATTATTAAACTATGGTTTTTTTTAATATATATATATATATATATAGAACTTTTTACTCATAGCTCCTAAAATTTGACCTCAGAGGAATGTGTGTCTGTTATATTTGAAAGTCACTTAAACGATACCACAGGTTCGCCCAAAATGTACATAGAAAACAAACGCTGACCATATTTTGCTATCCATACTGTACAGATTTCATTTCTGCTACGTTCACGCGCTCTCAAATCGTGTAAATATGTCATTTGATATGTATGCGAACTATAATGCAAATAATACGTACGCTATACGAACAACATAGCGACAATCGATTGTTGCAGAGTAGTTCAGGAGGAATTTCTTGCCTTTTCTCTAAAAACATCTACAGTAAAATATTGTAAAAAAAAAAAAAAAGAAGGCTCATTATTAAATTATAGCCAAAGCGAATTGTGCTCAACTTGTTCATTTCACTTAACGTTTAACAGTCGTTCTTGTTAATGTCTAAAGTTAAGATTCCCTGCTAATCTATCCCTTAATAATACGCAATTAACTTAGTGCGCAAATTTCAAAAAACAAACAAAAAAAAAAAAAAAAGAGAAGAAAAACTAATAAAAAGTAAATAAATAAATAAATAAATAAAAAAAGCGGAAATCTGAAAAAAAAAACCCGTATTGTTTATAATACATTCGATTATAGACGGTTAACAAATAGACCTCAACTTTATAATCAGATTATAAATAACGCAATAATTGCCCAGATATTCGATTGTATTATATGTATAGATAACTGCCATGATATATATGGGTAAGCTGGGCGCATATGTATGTAATTAGTAAAATATATTTGCGAACATATACGTATATGTAAAGCTGTTGACAGCGCTTCTACCCAACAAACAATAAAAATGCGCTACACAATACTATTTGAAAAGTATTTACATAAATAAAAAATAAAAAAAAAAAATAAATAAAAAAAAAACATATACGTACATATACGTAAAGGTTTTATTCATATGCATATTTATACTTATATACATACATATTATATCCACACATGGTTAAAAGCCTTAAATGCATAATAAATAATATATAGAGAAAACCGCAAAAACCGACCCATTGAATTGTATTGCAACAGAAACAGAAGAAAAAGAAAAAAAAGAGCAGACTGATAATTTTCTTTTTTTTTTTTTTTT
>NW_024002871.1:0-1750 GCF_014805625.2 Glossina fuscipes
AACATGCAAGGAACTGCGTAAAATGTGCCACTCCGAACACCGCAGATATAATTGAATATTTATGAATATTTTGCACAAATTTTTACGATCAAAACGAAAGTACTAAAAGTTTCGCACGTAAATCTGCCAATCAAATTGAACCCAAGTCCACACGAAAACGCCTTTGAAGTTAAGATAGCGAATCACTATCTTCGCGGAAGTAACTATGACTCTCTTTCAAAGTGCGGGTCTCAATAGTGCAGTTGCCTAAGCTGCAACGGCAATAAGGAAATCATAGAGGTGCCTATTTCCCACCTCTTCGTGGTTTCCGCCGGCCGGTTGACAAGAAGGAAAAGTTCCTTATTCGCCAATTCAATTGACCGGAAAACTTTCCGGTGTTGGCCGGCTAACGAGACAATGATAATAATAATTTTTCTTTATTATTGAGTTCTAGTTTCAGCTGTTACAAACGTCCAACAGCACAAATTTCAGAAGTGTACAATGACATGTTAATAGATTCTATTAATAAATTATTTAGTTTTCAGAAAATAGATATTGTTACTAAGAATTTAGCTGACTCATTTATCCATGAAGATAAATAAAAACAATTATTATTATTTTAAACGTCATTGACGGTGTGCGTACAAAAATAGAAAAGAAAAAATTTTGAAATAAATAAAACTAAAGCATATCCATGTTATTATTTATATATTTCACGGTGCGACCAACGCTGCTGGTAGTATATATAAATATGACTAATTCAGACATTTATTTTGTGCATATAAGGTCAATTTCGATGGTCTGAAATTACGTTGGGCGCAAAGAAACATCAACATTAATGTATGAGTTAATTTACAAAAAGTGGTTTACAAAGAAAAATTGTTAATGTACAAATATTTAAGAAGAAAGAGAATTATTTTGTGCATATTATTTACATATTTAAAAAAAAAAAAAATATTTAACTACACTTTTAACACTAGAACTACCAACGGGGGTCGAAATGACTTGTTCGACATTTTTTATAATTATAACTCATTTCAGGCGCATTTTGTTTCAGAAAATTTTGTCCGAATTTTTCTAAACTAAAAATTGCTGTCTTTTCTTAAATGGCTTAGTAATTTAAGAAACAAGTCATTTCGACCCCTCCGGTAGAAGTAAGCGTACCTCAATCGTCGGTAAAGCTAATGGAACGCATCGTTTTTTGGATATTTACCTTCATACTTTTCACCTGGAATGGTTGATCTGGTGATTGATTTCTCTATCTTTAATCTTGGTGTTGGACATGCGTTTTTACTTCTAATATCGTGGTGGTAATCCACCAGTATCATGATGATACTAAGATGATCACGACCCGCTGTGCCGGATGCATTTATGCCTTAATATTAAACACAATGCCAACTGATGGTTTAATACCATTGCAAGCAAATATTATAACTAGAGAACATCGAACGATTTCACACCGATAACAAAGAAATATCGTGCAACTTATTGGCATCACCTAGGGATTAACCATGACGGAACTAGTTGGTGCTATGCAGGATGGACAATGTTTAATCAAAATGATGTGTAACGTCTGGTAATTTGACAGAAGGCAACTTTCTTCGATGTAGCTTTTGGCGATTTGTTTTGGGAGGAAAAAGACGTGTAAATTGGATATCGAAAAAATTTAATACTGAAAATTAAATTATCTAGAATGAAATCCGTAAAGAAAGTATAATGACGAATTATTTGTGAAAAACTGAGAACAATTTAACAAATATGCAAAAGTTCA
>NW_024002872.1:0-2723 GCF_014805625.2 Glossina fuscipes
ACCACAATGAGAATTACACGAAGAACACGAAAATTGCAACAAACAATAATTAAATAAATTCATTCATTCATATACGACAGCAAGCTAGCAGAATGAAATGTTCTTCATAAATACGTAGCTACAAAAAAAGATATCAAATACGGGTAGGTTTTCAGTCACATGCACTCTCTGCGTGCTAAAGCGAAACGGAGAAGTGCCTACTAATTGCTGAAATGCGACCAACAAATAGTTTTTAGACTATGTGTACACATAAATAGACAAAACTTTTAAAATACAATTACTCTAAATATTAGAAACCTAACATTAAGCGAACTTAACGATGGATATGTAACAGTTGTAGTGGCCGATACTCTTCTTGTAGCTTGAAAACAAAGCCAGTTAAGAAAATTATATAGCCTTTTGATTGAATTTTTTAACACTAATCGCGATTACCCTAAAAAATAAATAAAGCAACAAATTAAAACTTCACACTCTATAACGCAGAGTGGGCGTGGTCAATTTTTCTCTATTTTTATAGAATAAAAGTGATCATGAATACAGCAAGTAACGTTTATATGGACGGACGGACTAAAGAACACGTCTAAAACGGTTCACATTTGGCACTAATCAATTATATGTAAATTTTACAGTGCCTTGCAAGCTTTCTTGTGGGTATTGCGCACGTACCGCTCACCCTCCGGGGATGGGCGTAATTTCAGCCCATGAAATCGTTAGCCATAAACGATAAAAAATGGAATCGAAAGGTCCTCTTGCTTTGAAGTTGTGATAACATTTTCATAAATTGTTTTCTCCAAGCAACATTTTGTAGTGAAAACATAACAAATGTAATGATAAATTGACGTTTATTAACTTTACCTTAATTCTGACTCTATGACTCTGAATCAACTAAACAGTGGTCAGTGTCTAATATAGTAAATTATTATGCTAACTTAAACAAAATATTAGTTTTAAACTAGGCTATTACGAAAGTTACATATAACGTGGGTTATAGCTAAAGTAGGCTATCTTATCTAGGTTATAGGTAGATTTGCATTATGTGGAAATATAAGAAAGTATAAACTTAGCATAAATGATTAATAAGTGAGTACGATGAATCGCTAATGCTACAATTTATTACATATCACATATATATAAACCGACAATCACATATACATAAATCAACTAACTAATCAGTAGCTATACAAAAACTGAGTTTGTTAGTAGGTGCAGTGCAAGCTTTCGAAAACATTTTGTGATTAATTACTATTCCGAAACAAGTATTTATTACAGAATACTACTACTCGTGATACAAAGATGGATAAGACGTCGAGAAGAAGTTGAGATTTACTCACCTTTCATTTTATCAGTCGATCCAAGCTTGTCTATCGCTCTGCCCCTCTTGTTTGTTGTGCTCAACCTACAAGCCGCAAATTTTTAAGACATTTCGATGAAATTTGGCGCATTAACGTCTTTTGGGTCCAGGATAATCGCTATTGAAAATTATTCGAATCAGCCCCATTTTTCGACCACTTCCCATAACACACCTTACTTTGAAAATCCCATCTTATTCAAATTTTTCACATATATTTAATACGGCATGGTTTTGTTTGCCTACATATTTTTTTTTACAGTTTATTATTCTCATGTGTTTATAAACTTTCTAACTGGTGTTCTTGCTATGCATTAAGGCAGGGTGCTTTAATTTTCTATCCACATATTTTTCCAGAAAATTAAAACTATAAACCAATATATAAAATATTTTTTCCCAATTTAAAGTTCCATCGTCGAGTTATTTAAGTGAGTTGCTTTCAGAACGTAGAGGAAAAAATATTTTTCAATAGTAAAACTTGTTTCAAGAGTAAAATTATGTACTAAAAGCTGCAACAAGCAAGTATAGTCCCTCCCTCTATTTTCACTCCAACTCAAAATCCTCTACCTGTGAATCGTACCATTCCTAGCATGGATGACGTCCGCTTAACTGCAGTAATACTCAGAAAGGCAACATTCATCTCAAGACTGGCGCCATTCGGGCTGAAATTGGTTATATGTAACTTGCTCCTGTTTTCGACCAAATGCGGACATCTTTATTTATACGAAACATATTTTCTTCATTTGTGACATGGCAAAACAGTTGATATTCATAGCGTTGGGGATTTCAATTTTCCATAAGTCACTTGGTGTTATAGAGATAGTCCTGTCTGTATGATCTGCACTTCAACTGTAGTATAAATCGTACGCCTAATTGCACGCATGGCATTCGAAAAGCAAGATTTACTGTCACAGATCTCTTAGAGTTTACTTGCCATGTTTTCAAAGCTTTTTTTGATGGCTCTAGCACGGATGTCGTATATACTAATTTTAGCGTTCAACTTAATTAACCATAAATTATCGAACTTCAAACTCTGTGGCTCCGGCTTCTCTTTCTACTTAGCGAAATGGATAAGCTCTTATCTGAATAACAGATCATTCATTAACTTCATCACCTCGGATCAATTTCCCGGCATGCTGGCGTCTCTCAAAGCAGCTACTTATGACCCCTTTTATTTACTCCCCCCTTGGTGATTAAATCCAGCTAGACCTTAATGTACGCTGACAAAGTGTCTTTCCTTCTCCTTGGAACAGCAATCGTATCAGCTTCAAATTGAGTTAAATAATTTGGTTACATAGTGTTCGCTAAACTTTACGAAATTAAATCTAAAAGAATGGAAGAAGTTTTCTTTTTTAAGTCTTTGAATAATGAGTAT
>NW_024002873.1:0-70 GCF_014805625.2 Glossina fuscipes
AGTATGCAAGTCTCTCAAAGTTAACTGAAACACGTAACCAAGTCTCTAAAAATTACCGGAAACACGTACA
>NW_024002873.1:170-2657 GCF_014805625.2 Glossina fuscipes
AAACACGTACAGAAGTCTCTCAACACTGCGAAAACAAATATACAAGTGTCTCAAAATTACCAGAGACAGGTATACAAGTCTCTCAAAATTACCAGAAACAAGTATGGAAGTCTCTCAAAATTAACTGAAACAAGTAACCAATTCTCTAAAAATTATTGGAAACACGTACAGAAGTCTCTCAACACTGCGAAAACAAATATACAAGTCTCTCAAAATTACCAGAAACATCTATACAAGTCTCTCAAAATTACCAGAAACAAGTGTACAAGTCTCTCAAAATTAGCAAAAACAAATATACAAGTCTCTCAAAATTACCAGAAACAAGTATACTAATCTCTCAAAATTACCAAAAAAAAAAAATATACAAAGTCTTTTAAAATTGCCAGAAAAGAGTATACAAGTCTCTCAAAATTACCGGAAAGAAGTATCCAAGGCTTTTAAAAATTACCAGAAATAAATATGCAAGTCGCTCAAAATTACCGGAAACACATACACGTAGTCTCTCAACACTACGAAAACAACTATACAAGTCTCTTAAAATTACCAGAGACAGGTATACAAGATAAAGAAATAAAGAAAAAAAAAGGAGCAAAAACAAATCTATGTGTTTACTTCAATCCGCATGGATTGGAAGGAAAAAAAAACTATTTCCCCAGTTTGTTAACTTGTGAACCACGTACCCACCCGTGCACCCACACACGCAACAATGGAAGCTAAAGTTTGATCCAGGCGAAGAAGTTTCGTAAAAGGAGGGGAAATTGCCGAAAGAGACAGCCACAACATCGCGATTGGATTATATTGTAAGTTGTTTTAGTTTGTTTACTTCCCTTTTTTTTTTTGTTTTTGTGTCCCCGATGAGTGGCTAAGCGTTACAGCTGCCACCGCTGTAGCTGGGAGAAAAAAGGGGTGTGTGTATGTAGGGCAGACGCCAGACCAGAAACAAGAATGCAAGACTTTTAAAAATTACCAGAAACAAGTATGCAAGTCTCTCAAAGTTAACTGAAACACGTAACCAAGTCTCTCAAAATTACGAAAAACAACTATACAAGTCTCTCAAAACTACGAAAAACAACTATACAAGTCTCTCAAAATTACCAGAGACAGGTATACAAGTCTCTCCAAATTACCAGAAACAAGTATGCAAGGCTTTTAAAAATTACCAGAAACAAGTATGCAAGTCTCTCAAAGTTAACTGAAATAAGTCTCTCAAAATTACCGGAAACACGTAAACAAGTCTCTCATAACTACGAAAAACAACTATACAAGTGTCTTAAGTTTACCAGAAAGAAGTATGCAAGTCGCCCAAAATTACCGGAAACAAGTATCCAAGTCTCTCCAAATTACCGGAAACACGTCCACAAGTCTCTTAAAACTACGAGACACAACTATACAAGTCTCTCAAAATTACCAGAGACAGGTATACAAGTCTCTCCAAACTACCAGAAACAAGTATACAAGTCTCTAAAAATTACCAGAAACAAGTAAGCAAGTCTCTCAAAATTACCGGAAACACGTACACAAGTCTCTCAAAAATACGAAAAACAAGTATACAAGTCTCTCCAAATTACCAGAAACAAGTATACAAGTCTCTCAAAATTACCAGAAACAAGAATGAAGGTCTCTCAAATTTACCAGAAACAAATATAGGTTTCTTAAAACTACGAAAAACAAGTATACAGGTGTCTCCAATTTACCAGAAACAAAAGTGCAAGTCTCTCAAAATTACCGGAAACACGTATACAAGTCTCTCAAAATTACGGGAAAGAAGTATACAGGTCTCTCAAAATTACCAGAAAGAAATATGGAAGTCTCTTCATATTACCAAAAAAAAGTATGCAAGTCTCTCCAAACTACCAGAAACAAGTATGCAAGTATCTTGCAATTATCAGAAAACTGTATGCAAGTCTCTCAAAATTACCAGCAAAAAGTATGCAAGCCTCTCAAAGTTACAAGAAGTAAGTATACAAGCCCCTTCAAATTACCAGAAACAACTATGCCAGTCTCTCAAATTTACCGGAAACACGTACACAGGTCTCTCAATATTACCTGAACCACGTAACCAAGTCTCTCAAAATTACTGGAAACACGTACACAAGCCTCTCAACACTGCGAAAACAAATATACAAGTCTCTCAAAATTACCAGAGACAGGTACACAAGTCTCTCCAAATTACCAGAAACAAATATGGAAGTCTCTCAAAATTAACTGAAACACGTAACCAAGTCTCTCAAGATTACCGGAAACACGTACACAAGTCTCTCCAAACTACCAGAAGCAAGTATGCAAGTCTCTCAAAATTACCAGAAACATGTATACAAATCTCTCAAAATTACCAGAAATAAGTGTACAAGTCTCTCAAAATTAGCAAAAACAAATATACAAGTCTCTCAAAATTACCACAAACAAGTATACAAGCATCTTGCAATTACCGGAAACACGCAAACAAGTCTCTCAAAACTACGAAAAACAACTATACAAGTGTCTTAA
>NW_024002874.1:0-5815 GCF_014805625.2 Glossina fuscipes
TTTATTTTGCTTGCACGCCTGCAAAGGCATGGAAAGATTTCGTTTGCAGTTACCAAGCAACGAATAAAAAATGGTCCGAATATTAAAATAATTTATGCTATTCAGAAACTTCGCCACCTCCAGTTAGGCGAAGATAAGTAATAAGTTTTTCTCACTGACCTTTCGGTCCATTTATATCTCACTTGAAGCACAACAACATCTCCACAAGCCAGTGGCTCTGTCTTAACGACAAAAAAAAGCTTTTTCTTTGCTTGAAATATTTCCATTCAAGTTATTCATACCATTCTATTATTGATGTTTCTATTGAAAGCGAATAAATTCGTGGAATTCTACTTGTTCCCCAACGGATAAAAGCTACAGGTTTTTCTGTTTATACAATGCTCGCAGTTGCTTAGGTGAGCAAATAAGTTCAGTAGACTTTAATGTCGCTCTTCGTAATGATGATGGACCTTATGCCTGTAAATGGCGTTTAGGAGATAGTGTGTCTCAAATGTACTTTTGAACAAAGGATACGAAGCCAAGTTTTATGCTATACCTCACTTGTAGTATAGGGCGTAGTATCTATCTGAGGATGTGTACAGCACCTAGATAGACTTGAGATAGCCTCGTTTTTTATTCTATCGATCGGTTTAACACTCCTATTGTTCGGTCTTCTTGTCCAGATATTTTCGTATACAACCTACAGGTCGCCAATTTTAAAGACATCCCAAAACGAAATTCTGCTGTGAAGGGAACGGGACTATTTTTGTGATCACACCTTATATAACGTTTTATTTTGGGGGAGTTGAGATTAGTATTATCCAAAATTTTTCACAGAGCAATAGTATTTTAGACTATTAAAGTGAAGTCTAAGATATGGACCGATAAGTCCGAATTTTGAACCCTCCTTCTCCGCCCTCATAGAACCTATTCACCTAAACGTAACTCTTTATATAGCAAAAATATCAAGTTTTTAACACTTTATGACGACCATTGGTCAATTTGGACCACATTGATCTATATTTTTGATTTCATTCTCATGCAGAGAATGCCTTTACTGGAAATAAGCAAAAAATTAATGCAGGTAAAATAGTGCTGGGATTCTAATAATCGGCCTTACTCGATAATAACGTTCGCACTTAGAATTAATTTGTGCTCACTAGATTTTGAATCGTGTTTGGAAAGATTTTTGACTTGGAAGATGAACGTCGTTAAAAAAAGGAAAGAAGAAAGAGAACCGTTTCTTTGTGTTATTAAAATCTTGGATTTATCCCCATGAGTAGTCGAGTAAGCAAAAAATCACAATTAGAAACTCAAAAATCGTGAGTTCAAATCTTAAGTGCGGTAGAGTTTTCAATGCAGGCGAAGTTATCCCGTAGACTTTAAATCTATACTTTGCAAAATTTATTTACAAAATTATATAAATAATAAGTAAATGAAATAAATTAAGTCTTGTTTGTATTTTCATATGTGACACTGTATGCAATAAATGAAATAAATCTTTAAAATGAATTTAAGAAAAATGACACCATTCTCGGCGGACGTGATGTGATATTATCCTTTGCGCTGCTAGCACTAGATTAGCAAATATATGTAAAAAAATTATATACATATATATATATATATATATATATTTAAAGAAACTTATTTATGCCATTTATGCCATTGTTTTAAATGTTTTTATCATTTATTGATTGTAATTATCTTTTTCTTCTCTCTTTCCAGGTAAATGTTACGATTTTTATTCTTCTTATGTTTCTTTTATTATCAACTCACACGCACATGTGTCCATTACAACTTAATGCTTAAGGTATGCTATGTCCTTTAAGATAAAGCTTATGTGATGTTGTCGTGCACTTCAAAAGTTTTACTATAAATAGATTTGTGTTATATATTAAGATCTTCTTTTTTTTTTTTGCGATCAACGCCTTACGTCATAAGTTCGAAGTATTATCATCAAATTGCCAAAATTCTTGGAATAATGTTGAAGATATTGATTGAGATTGATTTTAAGGTCCTTATCGTCACAATAGATTACACCGCATCCTTTCGAGAAGGAAACATTAATCGAATGGCGTGAGGTAAGGCAATGGTTTACAAAAATATTTAAGGACTCGATTCAAACAACTTCTTACTGTGGAAAATGCTATGTAAGTGTTTAAGCGAATAAAATGCAAGTTCTTTTACAAGGAAAGCAGATTTTAGTTTTCGAAAAAGAAGGAAAGAAAACTGAAGTTGTCTTTCAATTGGCGGAAAGTCTAATAACATTTTGAAGACTCCCTTGGCTGAATTTTTTTTGTAATCGAAATGGTTTAAGAAAAAAGGTACGATTGGGATTCTGTTCATTGTTTCGCAGTAATAGATTATCAAAATTTGTTCTCAATAACAGTAATCGATACGCACGACTTTCGAGTCTTTCTCAATATCAGGAAGATTACTGAAAATGATTTTAAAAAGTCTCTTCAAATGTGTTAATCTGGGTAAGGCTCTTCTTCGCATAAACAGATTTTTTGGGCCAATCATTGCATATCAGAATCACATTTTGAATCGATTTACGCAGGCTTGTCTCGCTGGTATGTCTTCAGGAATTGTTGTGTGCAAAGTACGGAGAGGGACTTTCGAAATATTTTAATGAAATTTGTTGCACTAACATGTTTCGGCGTAAAGATGAACGCTGTTGGCACTGTATTGGTTCGGACGGCTTATCAAACCTCTCCTCAATTACAGCCCTAAAATGAGTAAAAATTTTCCTACTATTTTCGATTAGATCGGGCAATTTACGTAATCCTCTCCTAGAAATAGAAAGAGTTTTTATTATATATCAAAACTTACTCTAGCTTAGTAAGGCCCCAATGAAGAAGTTTGCATTCACATTTGGTCTTTTTTACATACCTAAGCGAATCTTGCGTTGTTGATTAGCGTAATAACAGAAGAAGAAGAAGCAATTATTTGTTTGAGAACAATGTCGAATTTTCATTATTTTGCAAAAAAAAAAAAAAAAAATTGATACTTGAAAGTAATTTGATCTAATAACACTCTATATTTTTGGACTCAATAAATACTAAATCTTTCTGACACAAGAATATTGTCAAACATAATTGCTATTATGAATAAAGACACAATACCACCTTATATGCATAAAACAGCAAGGGCAGTAGCTATAGAGCTACGTAAAGATATGCAAGAAAAAATGACAGAAACACAGAATGCCAGTGTGAGACAAGATCTTTATATAACGCGAATCGAAGAACTGAAATGGAAAATAGCAAGAACAATAGAATATGTGAGTGGGTAGAATATCAAAGTACTGTAAAGCACATTACAGCCAAGATTGCGAAGAGAACGCAAGTGCATTTCAGCTATGCTTGAACCAAGCCTTTCAGTATCATCACGGAAGACTTGAAATGTACAAATTTCAATGAAGCACAACACACAACCCAAATCATTACTGGGCCGACCAACTCTCAACACCACTAACAAAACTATAGTAGAAATGTAAGGTAAGGTGTTTGTAAAAGAAGGAGACATTCCTTGTAACTCACTCGTTCCAAATACGCGGCATTACAAATATTATCCAGGAAAAAGACTGACGAGAATTATTGAACAGAAAGATTCAGCCAACACAAGCTGATGCAATTTATATTAACATCACTTGTGTTGGTTGTTTGAATGAGCAGTGCAACAATAATAACAATATGGCGAGACGCCAAAAAGAATGTAAGAAAGAGGAAAAGTAAAAGCTGCAAGCCT
The DNA here is from genome assembly GCF_014805625.2 of Glossina fuscipes. Classification (NCBI taxonomy): domain Eukaryota; kingdom Metazoa; phylum Arthropoda; class Insecta; order Diptera; family Glossinidae; genus Glossina; species Glossina fuscipes. Next base: position 3,730 of record NW_024002874.1, read on the forward strand.
ATAAGGCAGGCGGAAATATGTTACCGGATAGTTTGCATTACTAAAAGGTTGAATGCGATCATTTTGAAACCACAGACCGTGGAAAACCTTATACGAAAAATTGCTCCAAGGCAACGGCTTCTTAACGCCCACTCCGGATGTAGTTATAACAACGATCTAATGAAAAACTATCGATAAAAGTCCAAAACTCCAACATTACCTATCAGTATACGTCAAGTCTGCCTCAACATAACATAAGGACTACTGGTGTACTGGTCTGGTGTACAAAAAGAGAGCATTAACGTGCACTGGAGGACGATCATAACACTTATTACAATTACCATATGCAATAAAAGCTTATTATTGCTTTTAACAAGAATAATAATAATAATAATAACAATTATATTTAATAATTATATTTAATAGTTGTTATTATATATACATATATATATATATATATATATATGTATATATCTTTCTAATAATAATAACAATTATTAAATATAATTATTAAGATCAATATGTGCATACGTTCACCACGACAGAATTCAATTTAAGAGACTAATATCTCGTCCAATATTTCCAACTCGCATGCGTTAGAAGTTTATGCCAGCCAAGCAACAAACATTTTTATTTGCTTAATGATTTCATTGCTGTGGATAAATAAATAAATAAATTTAATAAAAATGCAATCAACGCTAAACACATTTTAGTCAATTTTTTCATCTTTTTTCTTTTTTTTTTTTTTTTTCTCTCTTTCCTTTCTGTCATTCCCTTGATATATAAATTTCCAACAATTTTCGTATGATAATAATAACAAGAACAAAACAGACAGATGCAATCATGTTTATGAGATAGATTTCAATATCATAAAAATTATGCTTTAAGCATTTGAACGAAACGGCAGACGAATAAATGTACTTGCAGCTTATATTTCTGTAAATTGTGTGCACACAAGACTAAAAAATATAAAATTTCTTCGTTTTTATTGCATTACGTTGGTGTCATTTAGTGATGTCGCTCAAATGATTGAATTTAAAAGAATACAAGAAAAATACAAAAAAAAAAAAAAAAAAACATGTAGACAAAGTACATGGCGTTCAACTTGGTTACCTATAAATTTGCGTTGCAAGCAGATAGATTCGCAAGAGACAGCATCAATAAAAATGCTGAAAAGTATTGCAAAACATTCGTATGTATATGCGTTACGGAGCGATACATGATACAAGAATCTGTTAATGTTATGAGAGAAAGAGAGAGAGAGAGAGAGAGAGAGAGAGAGAGAGAGAGAGATTAATAACAAAACAACGACAAGAGTAGAAAACATGCGAATATACAACAAAACCGTTTGTTGAAGAAAAAAAAAAAAAAAAACATGTTTTACAAAACATTTCTTAGTCTCTTGTACGTACACATACATAAATGCGTAGTGCATATGCGACCAAACAAGACGATATCTACATATCGGCTAAAATATGTCTCTTGGAGGGCACAAAACATATTTTAAGTGCGCTTCAACCACACTACAGGTTTGTTTGGTTTTTTTTTTTTTTTAGGCTCTATCTGATAATAAGACTATGCTACCACTTAGATCATTGCTTTTACGACACCACGAAATACGCAATCAGATCTGTCCGGTTGTCTCACTGCAAGCGCAGTAGCAGAAGCAATGTCGAGAAAAACAAATATATTCGAAATTTTCAATATTAAAATTTTATTCGACAGTTATAATAAAGGGCCTTCCAAGTATTTTTGATAAAACGCTTTAGGGTAATGGGCGTCAATAAGTCGACTCAAAGCGATTGTTATGTGAAAGTTTTTCTCTATTTTTTTTTTATTTTTATTTTTATTTTTTTTTTGCTCTCTTCGCAAATCCAGCTCAGATGCCGGTGATTTAGCATAAACATAGGCTTACTTACACAGACACCCATGCAAAGTTATCCGATGCTCATGCATATTTACACACAATTGCGTTGGCTGAACTGTAGATAATTTGTGAGTGATATGAGTTTTGGGTTTTTACAAAAAACCCACCTAAAAAAAAACCAGACTTCCTTGACTTCAACCTATAGAAATTCCCCCAACGAACGAACACACACACACACAC
>NW_024002875.1:0-3532 GCF_014805625.2 Glossina fuscipes
GCTTGGCTGGCCTAATTCCAATATGCAAGCTGTTTTGCTTAATACTTACGCCGATCGGAAGGTTGAGAAGACATTAAATTTTAGAATTAGCAAAATGTCAATTCAATAATTTACCTTATCCCATTGTACAACTCAAGAAAAACTAGTCCGCCACCTTGCAATGTCTAACATGTTTAATTTGAAGTTAACACATTTAGCTAATAACTTTTATAAACGTCGTGAATGGGATTAAAGAAGAAGACATCGTAGAAATTGTAGTTACGCCATTGGCTACCTGAAATTTTTTCAAAATGATGTATTTTACTGTTGCGTTGTAGTGGAATTGAATGGGCAGCATCCTCGTTTTCGAATTTACGTTTTCCCAATCATCGGTCAGGTCGAGGAAATGTTCGCCTTAACCTTATTCAGATTCGCTTACAGTTTTTTCATTTTCGAAATATTTGACATCGCGACTTATGATCCCTTTGTTATTTGGACTGAACAGTCCAACGCAGGACTCACCAATAAGAATGTCAGTATTTTTGATTTGTTTGAACATTGACTTTTAACAAAATTTTTAAAGTTTTTAATTGATTTTAAAAACATCGGACATCTTATCTTAACGAATAAACAGCCCTTTTTGTGAGAAAGTTGCTAAGTACCGCAAGTACGAACCGGGTTTTTTCGTATAGCAATCCGAGTGCAGATGAATTAATTGCTAACCTACTAGCGCTTACGGCTTGTTCTTTATTCGGTTTATATTCTTGTTTTCTTTTACCACATATTGGTTCTACTAATAAAGTCAATAGTAGAGTTTCATACATTTTGTACGTTGCTATCACTTACACAGCCATTCATCGGTGCCATAACTCAAAAGTTTAATATGCAACCATGTGTCATGTGGTTCTTCACTTTTGTTGCATGTAATCAGCAGCGTAATCAATAAACTTCATTATAAATGGCTGCGCTAACGTTTATTTTCAAATGTTTTCCGAAAGCATTCCTTCCCACTTTCGTTAATTTTTCGGATCGAAAGAAAATTCATTGACATATTTCTTTTTATACCGCAAAACACTTGGGGTACAGAGCACATTGAGTTTGTGCGCACATATGTAACACGTACAAGGGCTTAAGATAAACCCATCCATTAATACACCGATCGATTCAGAAAATAATTCTAAGCCTGTCTGCCCGTCTGGATATCTGTCCGTCATATGTCTGTCCATCTAAAATGTGTTCAAGCTTCAGGTCTGAATTTTTCAGATATTTTGATGAATGTTCGTACTTTGATCCATAGACGAACGCTATTGAAAATTGTTAAGATTGGCTCACTTTTCCGACCAGTTCCGATATAAAAAAAAAAATTGCAATTTTCAAAATTTCTTGACAGCAGTGGCTAAGTAAGGGTATCTCGACATTCTAAATTGATGTGAAAAGTTTGAACCGGCTGGTGCAATTTTTTGAATCCCCTCTCATACAAACGTTTCCACGAAAACGGAATCTTTATATGATGAAAAGAAGTAAGTTTCAATATTACTCATAATAGAAGAAAACGCATTTTTGACCATCTTGGTCTATTGGACAAAAAAAGCATAATTATTAATATTTTATTATCAAAATTTGTTCATGATAATAATTTGACATAAGAATTAAGCAGACCAAATTTGAACCGCATGGATCTATTTCTTGCAGTCCATATAAAGTTCCGCATAAATAGCGATCACTTCAGAAAAAGGTTTAATTTTTTATATTTTATAAGGAAAATTGGACCTTAGTAGCAAATTAACCAAAATCATTAACAGTAACGAATTTGACACACTTAGGTATGTTAGGTAGACCCTAACATATGTAAGCCCTTATAAGGAGAGAAAGTATAATTTATAATTTTCTGTGGCGGAAATTGAAGAGTAGCAAAATTTTTGGGACGTAAATTAAGTTTGCTCATGACGCTTTGGCCATCCTCCAATATGCGGGTTTTCATAAAATATATATCTTTCCATGAAACTAATGTGGAATATTTGATGTACTATTACCGAAACGTGCGAATAATTATATATAAATATATTATATTTAATGATCCGCTTTGCCCGAATATAATGTTCTTACTTGCTTTCAACTCTTGCGTGAATATGTTTTTGTTAAAGAAACACCCTCAGGAAACTGCAAATGGGATTTAGCAAAAGTTCGTTTTTGTTGGCAACCGTGTTTATTGTGGATTTCTTTTGATCTATCAAGAAATTTTGCAACATGACTCTCATCATCTGAACGTGTGAATCTTTCAGTGGAATTTAAATTGTTGCTATCGCTATATTTGTCTTTTTGCTCCACACTAAAAAAACAGTGCTTAAAGACATCTATAAAAAAATGAAAACACCATGCACAAGTTATTCAGCATGGCTTTCGACTTTTCGACTGACCTAACTGTTTCATTTACAAAATTATGCTTTTTATGCTAAACTAATTGTAAATCAAAGTTTAGAGTTAAGGTGTGCAGTTGGTGTTTCAATTGGCAACTTTCTGATCATTTCTACCGTTACTGTTTCTTTAGATTTCTTCACCGATAAAACAGTGGTCTAAACTCCTCAATAAGACCTATCTATATAACGGATGCCGTCAATTCATTGTCTATTTTAAGCACCGTATTTCTTGATAGCAGCATACTATTTTGTCGATGGTTTCAGCAAATCAATTATATGGGTAAGTTCATTGTCTACATAGGTACTTATAAGAACATTCCAAGGCTCCTCTGCCGGTTTAGTAGCACCAATATGATCATAATTATTGGCTTAGCACTAATATAATTTCATCGAATGCATGTTCGTTCAAGTCTGCGTTCTTTCTGTTGTTTGCATCAATTTGTACCACATCCAAGTAATTTTCGTTTACCCCAGCAAGATTTTATTTTATGTAGTTCGCTCTAAGATGGCATCTTTCAATTGAAAGTAGAGGCAAAATATGTGTCCATTTTGTAGCAGTGTGACATTTACCAGCATTTTTCAAAGTTCAATGCCATCTGTCACTTTGGCCGTTACCTTGGGGATGATATGATGTTGCTTGGACGACTTTGGAACTAACCGTTTTGCGAGTTCTCGGAATAAAGACGACCCACACTCTCGGCTTTGATCAGTTGCAATTTAGATTGGTATACTAAATCTGTAAATGCAAGAAGAAAAATGTTAGTACCTTTCAGCAATAATATCTTCCAAAGTCATAGCTTCCGGCCATCTTGGGAATCACTTAATACATATTAAACAATATCTGCAATTTTCTGAGGAAGACAATACACCTTTGTGTGTTTGAAACGTTTTTCAAGGTTTTTGTCTGGAATTTTTGCGTATGCGCAGATGTATAACAGGTGCAGAGCAAAATCGAAGTTTAAGTTTGTTAATATGATTTTCTTTAAAAAGAATGTTTAATGAACATAGAAGTAAGTTTTCTAAGTCATCATCAAATTCGTTCGCCAATGACTCGTAATCATAATCTCTTGATATAGAAATAGTGTCTACTCTTTAGAAAAAAACAGCTGCTATATTTTTTTTCCTGACATATCTAA
>NW_024002876.1:0-22684 GCF_014805625.2 Glossina fuscipes
GAACTGCCTTAATGTGCCAAATTAAACTTTTTTAAATAAATGTTATGATTTTCATAAAATCAATATTGTATTGCTAAAACATCGTCTTTCACATATGAGGCTTGATTTCGGAAGTATTGAAAGCTTATTGTCATCATTCTAGAATACATTAAATCTAGCTATTGCTGCATCTGCTCCGATCAAGCAGTGCCGACCTCGAATCAGGTGTCCCTCTTGGTTTAATAAGACAATTAAATATTACAAGAATAGAAAAAACACGCTATTCAAAAAATATTCGAAAGGTGGCTCTGCGCTCGACTATTTCGCTTACTCGGTGGCGAGGCATAGATTTAACTCCCTCAACCAACATTATTAATGCAGATACCTTCAGTTCATTAAATCCTCTCTGTTTGCTAATCCTAAATACTTTTTTAAATTTGTTAACTCTAAAAGAAAAATTTCCACCCATCCCTCTCATGTTTGTTTTAATGGTTCTGATTTCTCGGATGATTTTGAAATCTTAAATCTGTTTGCTGAGTATTTCCGACGAAACTTTTTGATTGCTAATTCCGATTTATTCGCAAACTACCCATTTCCTATAACTAAGTCTGTTTCAATTCCTGACTTGGTAATTTCGGAAGATGACGTTTTTAAAGGGTTGAGTTCTCTAAAATATTGTTGTGAGCCAGGACCTGATGGAATTCCATCATGTGTACTTAAATCTTGCGCTGTTGAGTTATGTGGTGTGAATTCTAAGATTTTTAACCGGTGTTTGAATTTAGGTGTTTACGCTTTGTGTTGGAAGAGTAGTTTCCTTATTCCCATTTACAAAATCGGAAGTAGGCAACTGTTTGAGAACTACAGAGGCATAGCCAAGTTGAGTGTATTGCTTAAGTTGTTTTAGCGAGTTACGACTCAGAATTTGGCATTTACCATTAATTCATATATTTTTCCACACCAGCATGGCTTTCGTGAAAGGCGATCTACGATCACCAATTTATTAAAGTTTACTTGTTATATTTTCAAGGCTTTTTCTAGTGGCTCTCGCACAGGTGTAATATACTCTGATTTAAGCAAAGCGTTTGGTTTGGTTAACCATAACTTACTTATCTTTAAACTCCAATCCTCTAGCTTCCCTTTCTATTTAGTGAATTGGATAAGCTCTTATCTGCACAATAGATCATTCAGTGTTTTGTGTAACTTCATTACCTCGGATGAATTCCCCGTGACGTCTGGCGCACCTCAAGGCAGCCACTTAGGTCCTATTTTATTTAGTTTATACATTAATGATCTCCCATCGGTGATTAATTCCAGTCATATGTTAATGTATGCTGGTGATGTGAAACTGTTTTCTTCTCTCTCTCTAGAATCGCAATCACATCAGCTTCAAAGTGACTTGAATAATTTGGTTGCATGGTGCTCTTTGAATCTTCTGAAAATAAATCTAAATAAATGTAAGAAGCTTTCTTTCTCAAGAAGAAAGTCATTCATTACTCAGTATAATATTGATTCGCATAAGTTGGAGGACGTCGGTACGTTCACAGATTTAGGACCTCTATATGACCATAGATTACGTTTTAACTTGCTCGTCAAAACAAACCTGGGTCCGCGCTTGGTTTTACAAAGAGAAGGCCAAAGAGCTTGATGATCCTTATATTACGAAAAGGTTTTACATGTGTTTGGTTAGACCCATACTCGAGTACGCTTCTATTGTGTGGTCTCCATTTTGTAGGTGCTATGTAGATTCAATTGAATCTGTTCAAAACCAATTCTTGCTGTTTGCCCTTAGGAATGTTGGGCTGGAATCCGATTGGATCTCTTTCCCCCTATGAAAATAGCTTGATTCTATTGACTGTACCTACGCTCGAGAAACGTAGATTTGTTCTTGGCGTTTCCTTTGTAATCAAAGTAATAAATGGTGCTATTGACTGGCCTACATTACTTGGTGAAATAAGCTTTAATGTCCCCAACCGCTTCTCTAGGCACTTTATCTTGATCAAGCTTAGTCAATGTAGACATAATTGGAGATCTGGCTGTCGAGGAAATCGAGCTTTTTGGTTTTCAGCTTCAGCAGCTTGGCGTTGAACGACCTATCGTTCTCGAGTTTATCCCTTAGTGATTGGTTTTGCTACGCTAATAATTATTGGACGATCTCTTGAAAACGTGTTTCATAATCTATTTGCGCCTGGAGGAAACAGCGTAGGCGTGTTCCCTTCTTGTCTTTCGTTGTGCCATCTGCATCTAACAAAAAGAAAGCAAATATTAAACATTTTAAACAATAAATCCCACAGGTGTACTTACTTGCGCTTCTTAGGTGTACTCGACATATGGTCCTCATACGATGCATTTGAGGTTTCTAAACGCTTAAAAAAGAATCAAAAACAAGCAGAAAGTTCTACAATAAAAGTTTACTTACCGCGTTACTCTCCTGGTAAAGGAAAATGCGTCACTTCCGAATTGTTTGACCAGTGCGCCCAATTTCAATACTCCTTTAATACCCCAGACTGCTATACTTAAATATGCTAATTATAGTGTGATTGCATATCATCATTATGCATCCACTTTGAAGTGTGACAGAATTATGCAAATTCAGCATAATTCTTTTGCAAAACGAAAAACGAAAATTATGTCACACTTCAACTGGCTGAGAATTGCATATCATAACGCAATACGATGCAAGGCGCCCCAGTTAAAATAATCAGTCAAAATTTTATGTTTATGCTAGCATAATTTATTTTAATAATTTTAGTGTAAAAAGCCAGCCCCCCTCCAGTTTGCTTCAAAGATTTTTCGTTATAGCTCATCTTCTATTTTGTTCGACACTTATGATCCGCCTAAATTTAAACCAAAAAGTATAATTAAAAAGTAAAAGAATCAAAAATGGGGTATCGGAATGGACACAGTAATTACCTTCTTGTCTCATGTTGACGTTCAAAATTATATTTTTAAATGTAAATAAAATAAAAATTAACACTTCTTCAGTACTTCCAAACTAACTAAGTTGGCAATGACACGTGCATCCATTCGTTTACAACCTGCAGCCTTTTGATTCTTACGATAATCCCACTATCGTTCCTAAATTTCGGCGTACGAATGTTACATGTTAAGGCTTCTTATTATTGATCGGCTTAAATATTTGTATTTAGTAGGGCTTCTTATAGTTAAATTCTACGTCGATCTAAAAGGTGGTTTTTCTTTATCCGTCCCTGCCGTTCAAGAAATAACGTCAGGACGACAGGACGTCGCCGGTATTGTTCAGTAAACGTTCAAGAGGAATTAAGAATAAGAGAAATGTCTGATTAAAAAATGTAAGAGCAGAGGGTCCTCCGTAGATTAGCTTATCTATTATCGTTGTCGATACACATTCTAACAGCTAAATCTTGCGAGTTCCCATAATTTATTCTTTGTAGTAAAGCCGGAAAACTTCTAAGCTACTTTATAGTTGTGCTTATTACACGAGGAAATTGGATGACTTACCAAATCTCTGGCGATCTGATAATTTCAAGTCTTCGGATACCTTCGTTACCTCTAATATGTTTGCGCTATTCTTCCAACAGAACTGCCCCAATGACGTATGCATATGTTTAAAGCATTGTTATATTACGGATATTTACAGTAGTTCAGATAACATTTAAGAGGATGAAGTTCTCCGTGATTGAAAACCTTAGCATTTTCATTTACTCCAAGTCCGGGCAGCATTCCTTGCTTCCTCTTACAAAGTTGTCCAGGAGAGCTTCATGTAATAATTACTAAATTCCTTAATTTAATGTTGCATAAAGGGGTTTTTTCGTCGATATGAGAAGAGTACCTATGTTCTCCCCCTTTATAAGGTTGGGAATAGACATGTATTCGGCAACTATAGAGAAATAGCTAAACTAATCATAGTACCTAAGTTATTTGAGTATCTTTTTACATGTCGCTTAAGCAACAGTAATAGCACGCCTTCACTAAAGGTAGATCGACTGCAACCAATCTGCGAGAATTGTCGGACTGTCGTTATTTATACTGATTTCAGTAAATAAAGTAAATCATATGTTATGATTTCCGCTATACTTGATTAGACAATAGCAGACAATATTTTATTTGAAAAATAGAATACAAAAGGTTCTATTTAAATTCAGCCTCGAATAATGGTCTAGGCGTACTTTTTGATAATAAGCTTCGCTTCAGCATATATGTACTTGACGAAGAGATTATTTGTGAGGCTGATCAGAGACAGTTCTTATTATTTTCGCTACATAATATGGGCTGAGAAAACTTAAGCAATTATACCATATGGAATAAAACTACGTGGGAGTATTCAATTACTTTGGACGAAAAATAATAAACAACATAGACAAAGAATTTGGCATAATTGGCACGAAAATATAAGAGAGCTTGTAGATAAACTCTGGTGACAGACGAGCGCAATTCTGGCACTGCGAAAGGTGTTCGCAACTGGCGCCCGAGCAGGGACAAATTCTCAATAATTTTCCGCGATCAAAAAAAAAAGAATACAAAATTTTTTTTGCACATAAAATAAAAGAGACAAAATTACATATTAAATGAAACTCACCACCAAAAACAAAAGTCTTCCGCGAACGAATTTTACAAAAAAATAAAAAATTTATATATATATAGTATTTCTTTATGTGACGTCAAAAAGGGACTAACAATTTTTATATCGATGCACTACAAAATACATCGGCCGTTATGGCAATCATTTTTCCATAACATTGTTGTTGCTTGACCAAAATTAAATGAATAAGCGAAAAGTGCAAGGGCATTAGTGCACGAGAAGAAAGAGCACCAAAGTTGATAACATTGAAGGTGGTGGTTTTGTAACACTAGAAAAACGATTCATATTCATTCTTGCTGTATGATTGAATCAATGAAGAACAAAAAAAGGTAAAAGAACAAAAAACAAGTTAGAAAGTTATATTTGGCGTGGGCCGAATCCCGCGTACTCACCACTATGCTTTTCGCATTCTAATCTTCAAGTTTGTTTATTTGATATCGTTGGTATTATTAAGAAAAAAGTGATCGTGGTGTATACCATATTCATTTGGAATTAACGAATTTTTAGGCAGATTCTCATTTAAGGATTGTACAAAATAGCCTTATGATAAGCATCAAACCTCAAAAAGGTAAAAAAAAAACAGAATTTAATCACTTGTAATTTTATTTGAGCATGCCCAATGTTTTCCATCTTTGCCCGCAAGGAGAAGAGGGGGCTTCGTAAAGTAAATGTGGAAATGTGCTTTCTATGTTTTATATTTTCCAATTAACGAGCAAAAAACTAAAAAATTTTTTGCGTTTCCTTTACGCTCCACTACGCGATTTTGCTCCGAGCATTTTGACCCATTTTCAATAACACCCTGTGTGCAGAAACTTTTGACGATTCTGCCAAATTTAAAGTCGATATAATCATTTTTGTGACCAGGAGAGTGCCAACAACACACACCATACAGACACCCGAACGGACAGACATACCTAAACAAACTGAGAATTTCACGCTATTCAAGAATATATATACGTTATATGGTTCTAACGCTTCCTTTTGGGTGTTACATACATTATGGAAAAAAACAAAATTATTATAACCCCATCTTATAGTGGTGGGTATTAATATGCAAAAGTGAAGTGTGCTCCGAACAATTTGCTAAATTAAAAGAAATAAAAAAAATAATATCTTCAAAGCCGCCTAACTGGAAGCGGATTCTTGACGACCCGAGCAAGTAGACGGATCCGGATACACAATGGCAAGAAAAAAATTTTTGGATCAAATAGAGTAGACCAAAGAATCACAGGTATTTAGTTCACTTTCTGTTATTATTATTGATCGTCCAGTGAAAACCTCCAGTAGCCTCAAAATCTCACCAGTAACATAAAAAGTTTATGAATAAAAAAAATCAATTATTCTATTTAAGTAAATATCTCCAAAGCTTAACGTTGCATGTATTTATAAAAAAAGGAGTTTCTTCCTTTTTAATGATTATTGGAATAAAAAAAAACTTTTTTAAAAATGTTATAAAAAACTCTCGAATAAATAAAACGGCATAAGAAATTGTGTGAATATCATATTTTAATTCTTCTCTAAATTTACGGATAATAATTTTTTTTAAATAAAGCATATATTTTGAAGTCTTTTCATATTACCTCAGTTAAACCCATCGGTCGTGTTAAACTTTTAATTATGCATGGACTTGGTTAGGGAGCGGGCGTGCCGATTTTTTTCTCGCGTTTTACTAGCCATAAAGAAAAGTTTAATTTTATAGTTACCAAAAGTTTCGTTACGCGGTGATAAAATATGGTTGTGCTCAAGTGCTAGCAATGAATTGGGTTAATCTTGCTATAACAACTTGAATATCCGAAACACACATCATTGTGCGGCGCTAGTAAAGTTTTTTAAAATTGAATAAAAGCGTTATAAAACTTTACTATTTTTAGTTCATATCTATTAGCTGAGTTTTGCATATTTCAGATATTTATCGTTTAGATAAGCCGGTGGTTGTTTATGATCTATGGTGGTTTAGTAAGAACAGTGCACCGAATAGAGACGGCGGTAACAAGAAATAAAAAGGAAATACATTTCGTCCACATTCATTCTCGCATATTAGATATTTTCTTATATATTCCCCGAATAAGATAGCAGTCCGAAATTTTCTTTTTCCCCTGAAAATTGGAACACCCTACCGTGCGCAAACATGGATTTCACATCCGAAGCACAGATAAAAGGTATCCTCAACCATGAAAAAATTTAATTTTTTTGGACCACTTTTTAATTTTAACGACCGCTAACCTGCGAATTACTTCAGACCACCCCTTCAAACGTAATGAGCTGTTTAAATGAGTTCGAATTGGATGCCACTGGATCGGTAGTAAGAATTGGGCGTAAGTGGGCCCAATTCTTAAGAAGTGAAGTGAAAACTAGCGTACATCTTTGATTATTGCAACTACAAGAGTCGTCTGAAAAGCGTCATGTCACCTGGGGAACCGCACCAACGCCGTCTATCAGCAGTGAAACGTCTATGCAACCTCTGTCAGTTACATCAGCAATAGGTTTAGAACAACCAACTCAAACAATCAGCACCAAAAATGAAGCTCAGCAGCTAATATCAACAATACAATGTCAAAAATCACAATTTATCTATCAAAACCGCCTTCAGGACCAGATAGTAATTCCAACGTATCATTGAAATAGTCCGACGAAGGCGACCTAATTTAACCGGCGCTCGTGAATAATTGAGTTTCGTCGAACGGACTAAGAGAACTTATGGTGCTAATGACTAAGAACCTAAACCAGCAGGTACAATTGCACGTGAAAACATTCGACAGCCGAATCTAGGGAATATAACAGGAAAGCCGTGAACGACGATATGATCAACAAACTCTCTTTGCCCGAGAGCCAAACATGAAGCCACCCGAAATTCGGATTAATACGGTTATTGCATGCAGACGTTGTGCTCAGGAAGGACACAGCCAACGTAATTGCCCAAATGGGCAAGTCCTCTTTTGTTAGTCTTGTGGTCGCCGTGGTGTAATGACAATCGACTCCTACAGATCCGCAAACATCAGAGGGTGCACACCAACGGCGAAGGTAAATGGGTCCTCAAAACAAACATGCCTCACGAGCAATAAATCTACAGAGCGGAAATCAATTTCGACAGCGAGATAATTATACGCACCACTGAGTTACAATACAGAATCCTACAACAGAGAAACGTTTCGTTCAACAGTGAGCGACCCCGAAACGAGAGTCCACCATGAATCTTCGTCAGTGTAACAAAACTTTCGAACTATGTTCAATAAAATTAATATAGTGTTTTCGTTTAGCACTAATGCTTTTAATGACAAGATAGCTGTAGGCTGAGATGGAATTAATTTGAAAATGCTTACCCACTTCAAATTGAAGGATGGGACTTTCTCAGCCAGATAACTTTTTATGTTATTCTCACAATTGTCAGGCACCAGTCTCGATACGAATATTGCCGTTTTGGAGGATATTGCCGTCAAGCAAACGTCATCCCTATTAAGAACAATAGGATCTGTAGGTAGAGAGTTTTGAGTTGGCGAGAATATATAGGGACAGCGCATTTTCACATGCAGCTTGTACGATGTGCCCAGCATAGTGACCAGTAGGCATACCCGAACCGCTAAGTGGAGAGGCGTATTTGTAATTTTTATTAATATTCTATGGAGGTGAAGACAGAATAGTCTGAATAACACCACTAAGAAGAGATACCCTTGCAATTTCAGCATAGCTAAAGCGAGAAGGGCCTCCCAACTTATTTGGAACTTTTTTATTTGCGCCCGATCCAACGATAGTAGAAAACCTAACATTCTTTTAGGGAAGAAAGGAGCATTGAGATGAGTCGACTCCCCAGATTCAGGCGAAAGCGAACGTGAAGTACCACACGTTACACTACGAGTCGATCTTGGAGTCTAGGCTGGGGAAGGACATGAGTGCTATAGGTAACGACACTCCTTGAACATTGACTTGATTTTCTCAAACTTTCCACACAAAGTAACGAGACTTTTCCTTAACTCAGAAGACCCATTCTCTGCCTCCGTCAACAGCTTGGAAAAGTCAATATCACGTTTCTTAAACTCGAAACATGGTCAACGTACACAAAAATGATCTTTTAAATTAAACGTGAATTTCACACTATTCAAGGCACAGTAAATGAAAAGCAAGCCAAGAGGAAAAACTGTGAACACGCAAAAAAGAAGCAAGAAAGAGACATAGTACGGAGAGCACCAAGTGCTGAACGCAAAAACCAAAATGAATATTACGATAAAAACATCAATATAATTCAACTAATTTAAATCCATTTTTAATTTTATAATTAATCATTCTTTAAACGCATATAAAGCTATTAAGTAATAAAACAAGAAACAGAAATTGCAAAATTTCTTCTTACGAAGTAGAACAGTACGACCACAGCGTAGAGGGTTGCCAACTGATTCAGTCTGCATCAACACATCCGCCCGAATGCCATTTTTAAATGAATTGAAAACAATGCTTCAAGAAATTAGTAACAGCCGACTTGCCATTCACAAAATCGTGCTGGTATGGTGAGGCAACTACTTCGATTGGAATAACTAAGCGATTTGAAAGCAGTTTTTCGAAAATTTTTATTATAACGGGAAGTTACGCATTACCCCTATTGTTCTCAATAGTTTGCCTACTACCAACTGTAAAGGTAACACGTAGCTACTCTTCCAGGTAAAGGAAAACTGCACTAGATAGGGGCAAATTAAAATTATCTTTAATTGGTTACTCAAAATAATCTATGCAATTGGTAAGAATAGACGAAAGAACGCCATCAGCGCTTGCGAGGCCGGAAACATTGGACCACAAGCGCCAGAAAAGATCGTAATTCACAAGATGATAGGAACAGTGTTCTACAATTTCCAATACATTTGAGCTCTTTCGTCCAACATGGAAGGCGCTTATACATAGCTTTAAAGGCATAAAGCGCGGAAATATTAAATTTAATACGTCATAAAAAAGTCAAGATCAACATAATATATAAGACTCCAAGATTATCGTACTCACCTAAGTATATAATAATTTATAAGTGAATTAAAAATAAAACGATATTCTTATCCTCTGGTATTGCTTTTTTCAGTGTATAAAACCCTATATTACAAGATATACAAACCGCCAGGTAAAAAAGATCTTTCAGCTGGACAAAGCAGCTACTATGATCCTACATTCGAAAATACTCGAAAATTATTTTTTTCTTAAATTGTATACCAAAATCAATTGCATCAGGCGCAAGTTAAATATTCCCCGTGTTCATATATATTTGATTGTTTATTATTTGCGTTTTCTTTTGCCGATTTGCTTCTGGTTATGACTAACGTTTTTTTTATCCGTTCCTGGTCTTCTTCTCTGGATATTAGAATTATTTCTCTTAATATATCACAATTTATATTTATCCTCGATAAGGCGTCAGCGTGTTGCTTGAACTTTTTTTATATATTATGTCAAAATCGTAGTCTTCTATTCTTATTCTAGTTAATTTTGGGGAGGGGTTTTGCGGGAGAATAGTGATACTAATGGTCTGTGATTAGTTATCACTGTGAATTTTTTGCCGAATAAGTAAGGTCTGAAATGTGTTATTCCAAACTGGATCGCGAATAGTTCTTTTTCTATAATTGGTTTGTTTTTTCATGTTTGTTTAGGAATTTGCTTGCGTACGCGATAGGTAGGTTTTGAACTTTTTCTCGTTGGTGTAGCACTGCTCGTAAGGCGTAATTTGATACATCAGTTATCAAAATTAGGGATTTATCAAAGTTTGAATATTGTAATAAGGATTTGTTTGTTCTTGAGTTCTAGGAATGCTTGATTACGTTGGTTTGTTCATTCGAAATCTTTAGGTTTTTTCAGGAGATCGTTTAATGGTAGTGGTATAAATTTTCTGTAATAGTTGCAGGATGCTACAAATCTTCTTGTCGCGTCTGTATTTTTGGGTTGGGGCCAACTTTTTATTATTTCCTACTTAACGGGATCTGGTTTTATGCCGTCGGGTGTTATTAGGTGTCCTAGATAGGTTACATCTGGTTGGAGGAAGTTGCATCTGGATGGATTTAATTTTACGTTGTATTTCTTAAATCGTTCGAGTACTTTCTTTAGGTTTCTGTTGTGATGCTCAAAAGTACATGTGTGTAGTCTTGATAAAGCTATGGTTAGCATTCTCTGAAAATTTTTGGAAGTGTCGCGTACTGATAACGTCTATTTGAAAAGGCGGTTGAGGATCGCAAGCTTTTCAAGTTTTATTTGATGAAATGAGCTTGTCATGTCGAAGGTGGAGAAATATTTTGCACGTCCCAGTCTGTCTAGGATGTCTTCTAATCTTGTGAGGTGGAATTTGTCGTTTATTATTTTCTCGTTTAACTTTCTATAGTCAACTAGTAGTCGCCATTTTTTATGTTTGTCTGATTTGGGTATTAGTAAGAGTAGTGAGTTATGGTGGCTAACTGAGTGTTCTACAAACTTTTGTTGTAATAATTCTTTCCCCTGAGTATGTTTGATGTCAGTTTGTGTGTGAGGTAATTTATATTTTTTTATGTATGCTGTGTATTGTCGCTTGTTTCTATGTTTTGTGTGAAAAATTATTTGCTGTGAGTGGTTCATTTTCTACATGGAATACTGTTTGAAATTTTTTGAATATTGTTATAAATTCTTAATTTTGAGAATTGTTCACGGTGTCTAGTTTTATAGATTATAATACTTGTTGGAATCGTTGTTGGTGTTGTATTGTGATATCTTTACCTAGCGTATTTAATATCTTAATGTGTTTCTGTCCATTTTTTGCTATTATTGAATTAGCTAAAAATATTCCGTTTTGTATTTCTTTATTTAGTACTAAGGCATCGTTCTCTTTTCTAATATCTATGGGGACAATAACTTCGCACCTTGCAGCAAGAAATATGTCGATTCCGTTAAGTATTTCATCGTATATGGGGAGCTGAATTTGGTCATCATGTATATTAATTGTAAAAGAAAAAATTTCGTAATTTATTTCTTCCTATGATCCCGTCAGTTTTTATTGGGAAGTTCTGACCTGCTAATTGTATTTTATGTTAAGTGTTTCCATTTCCTGAATTTATATATAATGTGTGGTTCCCAATGGTTCTATACATTCGTTGGTTATTCCTATTAGGTTAATACAGTCTGAGTTGTTTAGTGGGTAATGTTCCAAAAGAAGTGCTTTGCAGAGTCTGATGTCTGCTCCTGTGTCTAATAGAAATGATATCTCTGGTTTTGTTGCATTTTGAATGTTTAGTAATATATAGTTGGATATAGTGAGATGGAGAAGATATGGGAGTTTGCTTGGATTAAATGTTCTATGGATGCCTGGCTTCGGTGTTTGGTCCCGAATTCGTCAAAGAATCGGTGTGAAAACCGTTTCCTTGGTTTCCTATTGCATGTATGTGGTTGTTTTGGTTGTTGTTTTTTTGATTTCTGTTGTTACCATTGTTTTTATTTCGAAAGTTTTTGTTGAAATTCCTATTATTGTGGTTGCAGTTGTTAGTACTGGAATTATTATTATTGTTTTTGTTAAAATTGTTGCTGTTATTATAATAATTCACGTTATGATTATTGTATCTTCGATTGTTTCTATTGGGATTATTATTGTGATATTGATTTCTGTTGTTTTGGTTAATGTAGGAGTTTTTGTTGTTGCTGTGGCTATTGTATGAATTTTTCTTTTAGTAATTTATTTTCATTTCCTGTGAATTTGTTTGGGTCGCACTTCCATATGGTAACGCAATATTAATTGCTTCGGAAAAGGTTTTTGATTGGATCGCGACGACAATGGGATTAACGTAGATGTCGAGGCTGTTTTTGAATTTGATGAAGACGTACGTATCGTTGATATTGGTAATGATGGATTTTTGTTCGTTAGTGGGGTTGGAGCCGAATTCTGAAGATAATTTAGATCTGCTATTATGTTTAATATTTTATATTTGAAACCTGTGGTAGTACCTTTTTGTGCTGTTTGGTTTAATATTGAATGTAGTTGTAGTATTGTTTGACTTGATTTGTATTTGTTTTGAAGTTTGGTTTTTAATTTGTTTAGTGTTGTTGGGATGTCAATTGCAAGGGCGGTTTGAACATTTGAGGGCAGTTTTCAGTAAAACCTGTATACTATTAATTATGGTTTGGCTCCTTCTTTTAAGGTTTTATGTATTAATTCAACAACTTTTTTGAGGCAATTGATTTTTGTGATTGCCAGTAAATGTGGGTATGGACTTGAAGGCTATTTCTAGGTTGAAATCCATTTTTGGTTGTATTGTATATTATATTTTGCTGGGGCTTATGTCTTCTAAAGTTTCTTTAGTTGCTTCGATTTCTAATAATTCTGTTGGTATTTCATATTTCTTTCTAAATGTTTCTATTTTATTTAATAATTCTAGTTTTTCTGGTCTTGTATTGGTCTTCAATATAGTGTTGACTCTTGTTTTATAATTTTCTAATTCTTCTAACTTGTGTTCGCTTATTTTATTCTTATAGGTTTTGTTTCCTAGTTTCTTAAGATTAGAAATTATCCTATCTATGGAAATGTTAGTTTCATCTATACTTTCCAGTAAAAGAATTAGTTTTTTGTTTAGAAAGACATGGCAATTTTCTTTTAATTATAAATATCTATGTGTGATTTTGTTATTCTTACCAATTTATTTATTTATATATTTGTATGTGTTTAATCTTGATGTTTTTTTTCCTATTTCTCGTTTATATAACTATATCCTCCCATTAAATATTCAAATATATGTATATCTTCAATATTCCTCATTTCAATACATTTTTCATTCTTCATATATTCCTTAAAAATTTTCTTCAAATAAATATTCGGTGTGTTCGAAGTCGAAGGGGGTGAAAGAACGTGTTCCAGGTTCTGATTCGCATGTTGTAGTGTTGTTTTCGGGAGGGATCATTATGTGGGTGGGGTTATTGTCGGTTTGTGTTCGGAGAACTTGGCTGATGGTCGCTTGTCAGTATTTTGTATTTGGCTTTAATGTAGACTGGCTTTGGCAGGATTTAAAGATATTGATCAGAAATTAGCAGAATCATGTTGATCAGAAATTTGTGATTCTGGTTTGTGGACTCAAAAAAAAAAAATTAACTGACAGCCATGTTGACAGAAAAAATGGCAGATTACTGCGTAGTTTGCAGGATCAGGGTGAGAAGGAACGTGGTGAACAGGATCGCCATATAATGAATGTTGGTGGTGTGTGTACAAAGTTGATAGAAAGATTCCCTATGAATCTTTTCTCATGGTCGACTTTGGTTATGGTGTACAATAATAGTTTCTAAACTGCTCGGCTGTTTCCGCCAAGACTGTCAACTTCTTTTAGTGCCAATGCGCGATCGGCTAGAAGCTAAATAATTTAACCGGATTGGACGGCCTTTTTCATGCAGCGAATGAAACGCTTTATTTAATTATTAATTCATAACAATTGCCTCTATTTCATTTTGCCATGGCTATTTATACTTAAATTTTGTAAAATTATCTTATTGTTAGCGTAAGCATAAAATGTTGACCGAATAATTTAATTAGGCCGCGTAGCATCTTATTGCATTACGAAATGCAATTCTCAGCTAGTTGAAGTCATAGCTATGATGACATATTTCTTCTTTTTCTGTTGGCAAATGAATTACGCTGATTTTGCATAATTCTGTCACACCTCAAAGTGGATGCATATTAATCACGATACGCGATCATACTACAATGGCAATAGAACGTTAAACAAAAGATTGCTTACGAATCTTTTTTACAGCTACCTACGGTTGTACTGTAAAAAAATAAACTCTTAAATGCTGCTCGGCTGTCCACCACAAGACTATACTCTTAATAGTGCCAAATTAAATTCGGCAAAAGAGTGTCCCTATTTAATGAATTCAATTGGTACTCTTATGTAAATTCGCTTCTTAATTCCCATTGTCTTTGACATAGCTCTTATGTATATTGTAACATTTGAAGTACCATAAGTATTGAATTAAATTATATTATTTAGCCGCATATATACGTTTATATATTTTGTCATTGAAGAGCTGTATTACTATCATCAAATATACATTGGGAGGAGATAACCTTCAGATTAGGAGTAGGCTCATCTGATAACCAGGTTCTCCACAAGAAAATTTATCTTTTTCTGTGGACCCGAATTTAGCTACACAGTATATACGCTGTTCATTTTGGGCGCTTTCCGAGTGTCACTACGATGGCGAAATATTTCCTTTTAGAGACTTCATTTTCTTATTATTCATGTGTTTTATTTGTTTACATCAAGATGTGGACACTTATAAAAGACAAAAAGTTACATACTTTAATGGCAAATTTTTTTCGTGCTATATTATATTAATTATCTTGTTGACTTGCGCTCGGAGAAACGAAGAAAAATAATATTTTTGTGTTTTTAATCTTCACTAACGGGAAGGGAGTGCGACTTGATGCGACGAGTGATCATCATCAGACAGAGAACTAAAAGACCTTTGCGTCCACTCATGTCGATCGCTGGCCTTTGAAGCAAGATTGAAAACTGGATGTCTCACAAGCTACGCCCAGGAAAAAACTTGGCATCAAAACGGAAGTTTCAGTTGAAACCAAATGTTTTCAGCTGAAATGTCCATAACCCGTCCTTAGTCGTCGTCTGTTTAATCCTAACGCTGCCTAGTGCTACTTAAACCTAACTTACATTCTAGCATCACCTACCCGAAGGAAAGATGTGTGAAGGCACAACGAGTGTACGACTTGGATATATGCATACTATCATTTATACTTAGTTACTTTGAACAAACGTATAAGACTATGCTTATTTGTCTCGTCAGCATACATAGATAATAAATCCATTATATATAGATTCTTCCAACAGAGTATGTTTAATTTTACCTAACATTATCCAACGGGCGCACTAGCCATATGCGGAAGGCACACTTCTTCTTGTGTCTAACATTGACTAAGCATCAGAATCTATAAACTTCTTTAAAAGCATTTTTGTACCTAACGTAGGTCAGTATTAAAGAAACAAGCGCTGTTACACATATACATATACTATTATGTGTAAGTATATCAATACCCAGAAAATATACATTATTACATTCTCTTATTGAAATTATAGATCACGGCATGGAAAAATACTCGCACAACATTTTCTTTGGTTAACAATGCGAAATTGCTGAGTATCACTGCTTTTTTCCATATCAACTTCCGGCCTGAAAACAAGTCTTCCGTCCGTACACTGGCACAATGGCAATTGCGGCTGGTGGTTGAACTGTACATTACAGATATCACAAACGCTTTAGCCGCAAAGTCCATTCCATAACCACGAAGCACACTTACATCCGTTCAACATTCGACCATAATATATAACCGCGAAAATGTCTGCCAACAACTACTGGCTTTTCCTCCTTTTTCTCGTGATAATAAGTTTGTGGGGATGATATTAGTTTTAAGATGGAGGTAACCCTGTTAAGATATTTATTTATTTATTTATTTATTTATTTATTTATTTATTTATTTATATATATATATATATTTTTTTTTTTTTTTTTTTTTTTTATTTATTTATTTATTTAATATGTTTACAATGTAAAAAAGTTGGTAAGCTGGCATAATGCTGGCATACTTGAAATGAGTTATTAAATATTTTAAATAAAAGTACGACTTTCTCACTAAAAATATAGTCAATTACGTCTATGTTCGGATGCGGAAATTGGCAATGGTCAACTCAACAATAGATAGAAATACCTTAGGCGCAAACAATTTTGTGAGTTCGGTTTAGGTTTGTAAAACAAATATTCCAGTCGCCATAACATTATTAAGGTTCTCTCGAATGATTGGTACGTGGTGAGGTGCGTGGATGATTTGGAAATAAATCGGATTGCGTATAAAGAAAAATAGCGGTTGTCACTACACTGTTGTTTGGGGCTTCATCTCTGATTGAGGGTAAGAACCGAGAAATTTTACATGCGGTTGGTTCTTTTTTATAGAAATGAACTTTTTAACCGAGGCACCTTTCCAGCATTGCCAGCATTGCCTATACATCCTCTTTCTCTAGTCTTCCAGACCTCTAGCCATTTCCTTTTCATACATTAAATTTAAATATCATAATGCTCAAAGTGTTAAATTCTAACTGGTGTAAGTAACTACCATATCATTTGACGTATTTGAGGCCCTTCCAGAAATAGAAAATTTCATATGGGAATGACAAGCTCATTCTTTGCACTCAATAGCTGCGGATCAACAACGACGCCGCCGGCTTTCGCTTTAGCTGCAAAAGCAGACGTAGCTGATAATGTGGATGTAGAATTTAATTACAGTAATTACTCCTTAGAGAAACGTAAGCTATTCTTATAAACAGCGCAGAAAGTGACCTTAATCATAAGCCATTGTGAACCATTGTGATGTTATGACTAAGGAGCTGTTGAGTACCTCGAGCTATAGTCACTAACAGATTGACAAATTCCTGAGCAAAGCTGACTAAAAAGCGGCGAGTGTGCATGTAACATTATCAAAATTAATGGAAGAGATTTGCAGGTCCAAATCGTAAAATCGGTAAAATTATACTGTAATTTTATACAGATGCAGCCTTGGTTTAGATAAGGTGATTCCTCTACCTATTGTAAAAAAGAAGCTTTAAAAATAGGTATGAACCCAGGGAGAAGTGCCATCTTACCAGGGGTAAAATGCTTGACCAACGGAAAGCCAGATAGGACAAGTTGGAGAAAAGAAAGACACATTATTTGATGCGAAATATAGGAGAATGACTTTTACAGAGACAGGAGGAAGTCGATATCTATTTATGACAACTACTCCCATGGCTCCTTTAAGGGTTATCTACACTGTGGGACTTCAATAAGGAATATGAAGTGAAAACAGTTAAAATCGAAAAACTCGTTTAACGGAAGAATGTGCATATATGACACAACTTGGGTCATTTTTAAAAATTTGGAAGAATGGCTCTATGTTTTGTTAAGCATTGACGTTTGAAAGTTGAAAAATTCTACTACTCAATAAGTATACAGCTAAGCCAGGCTGTACCCGATACCTTGTTTTGCAAGTTGTGCTAACTAATTTCCATTTGTTTATAAGCGTTTCGTAAGTTTAGTTGAGACCTCACGTTCGTCTAAATTAGGATAAGCAAAACTATGTAAGAATTTTGATAATATAGTCTGATTTGAGCTTTCCAACGTATAGTAAAGAGAATTTTATATTCTTATTTATGTTATTAAATCTTTTAATTTTTTATATGTTTTAGAGTTGTCAGTTCTAAAACGTATATTTAGGATTTTGTTTAGTGATTTCCCAACTGATACTACGTTTTTAACTGAATTGCTTCAACATCGGATAATAAATAAATATTTTCCACTAAATTTGTGAAATAAAAAAATGGCTTCATATTTGTTTCGTAATTTGTAAAGCTTCTCTTTGGAAAGCGATAAGGTAGTTTATTCTGTGTTTTGCTGAGACCGCGTTGAATAACACTTCTATTTATTAAAGTAACTTTGTGCCTATGCGAATTTCAAGTAATGAAAACCAGTTATGTGCATGCTTTCATCAACCTTAACGACATTTTCCTATGACTTTTCATTAGCTTTTATATTTCAAAATTCCAACCACACATAGCAAGAAACATCCCCTTAAAATGTGTCAAAAGCTATTGTTAAAATATAGCTTTCAATGCCTTAGCAATATTCCTTCTCTGTCATAATAACGGAATTGATGCTACATTTACACGTTGTTAGTTGTGCATTTGGCCCTTTATGTATACTGTATGAAAGTGCATATTGTGAAATTGCTATTCACACATACGTACACCAGCAATTAGTCAATACGAATCGAAGAACTATTTTCACTTAAAAAGGCAGAACTGTAAATTACCTTTTCACGAAAAATATATTAAAAAATTTGTTGTTTCCAAACACTAAGTTTTAAATACTCGGTTGCTATTTATTGTTAATACACGTTAATTTGTTCTTTAATAAATATGCTGTGTTTTTGCTGTTAAATCGTACATATTTGTAACAGCTACGTTTTAAAGGAAAACGAGTTTTAATTTCACTGTCTGGTACATGAAATTAATTAAAAACAAATAAAAATAAAGGGAAATTGAAAAAACAAAGAACGTCAAATAGTGTGTGTGTAAGCATGACGTATGAAGAAACTTGTGCGAGTGCATGAATTTGGTATTCTTAAAATACAATGGAAAATTTAAGAATATGTGCCACTGTTTGTCTAGTCATATATATAGGAAAATATCCTAGCAATCACTGACCTTCAAATTGATAGTAACACCGTAAGAGCAGACGACGTAAAGTTACGTGCGAGAAAACTCGCTAAGTTACAATCAAAATAAGTTTGGGAAAAAATTTGCTGGCTGCTGCCAATCTCTATACTAAACACACGAAAAAGAAAAGGAATATAAATTCTTGACAAATATACGCAATCTTCACGATCCGTTTATGTTTAGAAACAAGTCAAGCATGGTTTCTCGCACTAACAGAATCACTTTTTTTCATTAAGTATAAATATTGGAAAGATGGAACAGCAATAGACAAATATAAATTCTTAAAGAAAACTCATGAAATCAACATAGATTCATTCAAAATAATCCCTTACCTTACCTTAGCATCAGAGAATCTTTGGCATCATAATTGCTAATCGGAAAAGGGAATCCTAGAGGAATGGGGGAAAATGATATTTAGAAGAAGAAGAGAGAGGGAGACTAAATATTATGTGGTAGGATTGTATCTTATTAATTGCTGCTTAGTATATTCAACTGAATTTTTGCAAATAATGTACTTAGCTAAATAATACGTGTCTAGCATAGAGATGGTAATTATTATATAGCCAGATGCCTAAAAAAAAGGAAGGCGGATATATATGGAGAAAAATGGAGTCTATATGAGAAACCTGGAATCTGTTTGTGAAGTCATTGCTTTGCTTCTATAATGTTTAAGGATTGAATGTTGCTGCGGCTTTCAGTTTTTACCCCGTCCAACCTTTTTCGAATTATGGTCAAGAGTAAGTGCTTTGAACTGCAGCTGGAGTAACCGGGCTCCTATTGCGCGAAAATACGCAGTTACTCCTTTACTTCCACAACTTGCTTTCAATTTTCGCACAGGCAGTAAATCTGTTTGAGACAGTTATTTGCATGACGTTGCACACTATTGGCCTTCAATCAAACGCGGGAGTACAAATGAGTGCTTCTTAATCTCATTTAAATGATAACTTATTCTGTGCATTAGATTCAATTAACATTTTGTGGTGAGAGATTTTAGACCTTAAGTGAGAACATATACAAAAAAAATGGGTACAAACCTTCCATAGGTAACATCGCTTATTCGGTTTCGGCTTGCATAACATTGTTTATTCGGTTTCATTTAAATGAAATAAAATGTAAGTTGTATATTTTTGTAAGAGTTGTCTGTTTATATGCGCCTAATAAATAGTTGCCAGAGTATCAAAACACACATTAAAAAAAAAAAATCGTTGGTTATTTTACGGTTTTCTAGTTATGCATTTTCAGCTTGCAAGTTGATATTTACCGAGTGGACTCCTATTACCCCTTTGATCTATACTGTTTTCCTTACTTTTAGATAGATTTTATTTCTTTCTTCTGTAGTTCGACTCTTTTAGCCCATTTTTTATGTTCCTTTATTAAGTATCTGGAAACGACGGTTTTCAGGTCTATGCAGCAGGTTAAAGAAGGACAATAAAATCTTCGACAGTTTAGTAATTCTGTCATTAAACTTGAATGAAATCGTGGTATCCAGTATATTTTCAATCAACTAGCGAAAGAAATTGCTGATTATCAACTTGAAATGTAATGTAGTAATGCACAACATATTTGGTGAAAACATTGAAACAAGATACAAGCGAGTAGAAAGTTAAAAAAAATTCAAAGAAATAGCTGGGTGCTGTTAACGTCGCTGGTAGAATAGCAGTGGGTTAGCGATCTTTTGGTATTATAAATTTGAATCACTAACCATTGCACTTTCCATTATCGTATGCTAGAAATCTATATCCAACTCGGTTTATTGCAATATATATAAATTAATATATTTGGGAAATTCGTACATAAATGATATGTATGCTATTCTTTAAATCAACTTTTTGTAATGTTTTCCTTTCTAAAACTTCAATAGCTGGGCGGTTTTCAACTCTGGGAATCAAGTGGTATATTAAAAAAGAAAAAAAAAAAATGCGCACTTTATAAAGAGTGTAGATAAGTATTATTTCTGTTACAAATCAAAGGTGGGAGATGAAATTTGTCACATACATTCTTAGTTGATAACAGGAAATTAATATTTGATGTGAACATTTAGGAGGCCTTTATAAAGTCATCTATTTAGAACGGTCAAAAAAACTGCGAATTATAGCTAATCTTTGAA
Organism: Glossina fuscipes; assembly: GCF_014805625.2. Taxonomy (NCBI): domain Eukaryota; kingdom Metazoa; phylum Arthropoda; class Insecta; order Diptera; family Glossinidae; genus Glossina; species Glossina fuscipes. Next base: position 20,870 of record NW_024002876.1, read on the forward strand.
ACCGGTGTACATTTACCAGTTTAACTGTTCGTACAGTTTTCCTACCAGACTTGTAATGCCATTGTATTGGTCGTCGGTTTCGTGGGCCAGGTATATCCATTCTGTCAACTTTACGACGCCTAGAACGAAGCTTCAGAGACGCCACAATGTATAAATATTCTGGATCAGTATTAAATTTTGAATCGTCTGTGCCAAAAAAATGGGCTTCAAACTTAGCAGAAACATTTGCAATTCTTGCAAGTAAGTTGGCAATGCAAATGGGCCAAATAGGACGATAGACACGCCTATAGTACAATGTAAATTTATAAAAGCTCGGTTTTTTACGAGGAATAAAACATTCGTTTTTTCCTTATTATCCATAAACTAGAGAAGATAAATTTAAAAAAATTTGAACATATAATCTATGAACGATACTGCAGTAACTGTATCAAAATTTCGCTGTTTTTTTTCAATTTGTTTACAACGCACAGAAACAAGCTTCAAAGACTCCATAGAGAAACTGTCCTGTTTCAAATTCAGGATACACGAAACGTCCTTCTATGCGTCTCCCCATTTGTCCACCTGTTCAATTGTGTAGCATCTGTGGTAAACATTCTCCCGCTAGCGTTAAAATGAAAATATCGCTTACAAATATACAAAAGAATTTGAACATGACTCCAATCGATCAAAGGGCACGCCCACAACGTCCACACACCTACGCGTCAACAACTTGGAGCGTCGTCACTTTTATTGTTTTTCTCTTCCTTTTTCACCTTCCTTCCTTCAATTTGTTTGATGTTAAATTTCAAATGAAATAAACTAAACGACAGAGCAACTAAGTAAAATGTTATGAAAATTGTCATGCTTCTTGTAGCAAAGCATATGAAAGTGCGTTAAAAAGGGTTTAAAGGTTTTCTATTCACCTTCGTCGAGAATTGCAAGATTTACAAGAACTATTTTTCTAAGCAATATTTTTGAATACGCCTCTATATTTTCATTACGAGATTGTGAAGTCCCAAATTTTAATAACGTGTGGTAAATTTTGCGACATACAATTCCATAATAAGATATTTGTGTACCACTAGATATGTTTTTGTTGATAAATAATGAAAGATCACATACATCAGAAGTTAGCTGGAATGAAATGAAGCATGGATGTTATACACAACGTTAACAAAATTAAAAAAAATATAAACATTGCAATAGAAATCAAGCTTGTATCGTATCACTAGGGGAGATGTACAATATGCAAATAAATTTGTATATGTTAGTGAAATATGACGGTAAGTTTTATTGTAATCATATCGAATTTTTTTCACTTTGAATATGAAAATACAGAATATTTAGAATAATATATGCTTTTGGCTCTCCCTGTACTTTTTTTAATATTTAAGTTCTTATACAAGTGCGGCTTAGATTCGGTCGTGACCAAATATAATTTTCTTACTTGTTCATATTAAATAGTTAAATCGTTTTCAATACGTTGGATAATAATAATAAGAGGTACATTTTTAGTAATTCCTAAAAAAATGTGCTACAAAATTTAATGTAATTAATCCGAAAAAGAAAAACCAATAACGTGGTTTATAGAATATTTCACGTATAGCACACAATTTTAAATCAACTGTTCGTCGGTTTAATTAGTTGCTAGTTGGTATCTAAATAAAAATTGTAAGACTGATAACAATTTTTTGTAACAATTGCAAATATTTATGTCTGCTTAACACGAACTTATACAGCCGTAGTAAAAATCAAGCTTTCTTGAACGTTTCCTAATAATTGTCAAAATTGAGGTTATTATAAAAATTAATCGGAAACGATCAAGTCTATAAGAGA
>NW_024002876.1:22784-25424 GCF_014805625.2 Glossina fuscipes
CAAAATAGAGGTTATTTTTTATTTTCATCGCCTTCAACTACTTCTCTAAGAGACTTAAACCTTGATGGTAATGCCGGTTGACTAACATCAGAGGAAATTTGGTTATCAATATATCTTCGTACGCTAGCACTGATAAGCATTGTCACTGAAGACCCTTGCGTTCTATAAGCTGCACGCTTTTTACCACAACTACTAGTGTTTCCGCATTCAAACTGTTATTAAATATCCTGTATGCTGTGTAGATGTAATAGTTTATTTAAGAATATGTAGTCAAATTTTCAATTCTTACTCGATAGTTTCTTATATCAATAAATTTGGAACAACCTTCAATTGTCCATTTCAGACGTTGTGAGTTTGAGAGGGCTGTCGAAAAAAGACAGCTTAACTAAGAATCTAAATGCTGATCGAAATGATTTTTCGGCGGTAGGCATGAATACAGACTGACGTTTCCAGAGAGATGTGACGCAGTGATGGTCAAAATTGAAGCTGGAGATGACATAACCTACTATACAATACACTTATTGGTTTTGAGTTAATTGTGTACAAATAGAATATAAATTTCGTATTGGATATATGCTAATTCGCATCAATTTCAGACCGACGATTAGGTACAAGGTTTTGGTGAACAGTTTTCATTAATATGTATGTGTTTAAATGCGTATCTCTGGGATATTCAATACAGGCAGTACCATAGCGTGATGGCCTACTGTGCACCCCTTTTCTTTTTAATTTATTCATTTATTTATTCTGCAACTCAGTTATAGTCTTGTTGTAATTTATCACTTTCTTTATGGGAAAGTTTATTGAATGTTGGCCCTTAAGGCTATCAAATTAACACAGGACTAGAATTTTCGCTGATTTCCGTCCGAAGCAAATATTAACGATCGATATTTCTGGAAGTCCGATAGCAATAAAAAACAGACTATATTTGTGTTTCTATCTGTTTTAACTGTTCAAATGAAATAATATTTCTGAACAAATGGAATTCGATCTGTTAGATACATAAAGAGTATGAGATGATGTTCGAAATCTAATAACGTCAACTAACTGTAATACCTGATAAACTACAAAAATTACGTTACATTTCTTAGCAGATCTGTATGCTTATGAGGATTTTGTGGTGTGACGGCCGGAGCAAAAAAATATTTTCTCTTTTTGGCACAAGCAAGTGATATTAAATTTTTTTTTTTGAATTGCGATAAGGACGATACGTTTGTTAGCTAATGTGGAAGACTTACAAGATTGCTGTAGAAGGGAAAGATAAAAATATCGTTAGGAATAACTCGAAATGCTTAATATCTAATAAACAATGTTAAAACCAAGTAAAAACATTATAGCGGGATAAAGCCGACTCTTAGGTACGTTTTCTACACCATTTCGCGCAATACATTTTATTTATTTTCTTCACTTATTTTCCTGGTAACATAAATAAATTACATATTTTCCCTATAGAAAACTTACCTGATTACCATATATATATTTACTTTTGATAGGAACCTTTATGTAGGAGAGATGCTAAACCATGATTCAATGCTGGTATTATTAATTTTCTCTATTTCACCAAATATCCGCTTATCTTTCAAGAGGTCTGGGAAGAATCCCCAAATCTTGACTTAGGTGGCCTAAACGCACAAACAAGTGTATATGAACAAATTGCAATCATAAAATTGTACAAACAAAAGGTTATTCTCATACAAAGGCTTATTTTTTGTGAACACGTTGATATGGAAGAAAGTTCAAAAGCGCTCCCGTCCGATTAAAATTTACTTGTATTATTATTATTATTAGACTTTTTAAATTTTTGCATATAGGAGAGCGGTCATAACACCGTGCAGCTCAAACCATTAATTGTGTTGGGCTAAATACGTTAGTGTTTTTGTCTATACCTCTTAAAAATTTCAATAGACATGTTGAACACAAATATACATGGAGTTGTGCTCTTACCAAGATTTAACTACTATGAAAAGATATCTCATTTAATATATCTGTTTCGCAATTACATTTGGAAATTTTATTTTCTTAAAATTTCCAGCCCTAAGTTGCTTTTGTAAGAACTTTTGTCGCTCACAATAAACCTCTCAACACAATTGTAACTATTATTTCTTTTGCTGTGTCTATTGATAAAAAGCAACATAAAAAATGCTTTGCATTAATGATTTTCTATCGAAATTTTAAAAGCTTTAATTCGGAAGTCCTTTCCGCCGATTATACAATATATAGTTAAGATACACACTCTGTGGAGACGGCAGTGTGCTGTTGGCTCTACATAACTTCTCTACATAACTTGGAATGGCAGTTTTCCATAGTGAGATTGATGTTGAATTTGTATAGGCTAGTAATAATTTAAATGATAATCGGATTTTTTCTCCTTTGTTCTTCAACCATCCGGTAAAACTATATATGTAACGCATTTGCCGTTTTTATAAACACCACTGAAGCAATATACACGGAATTCCTTTTGTGTGTATATTTGCCTTACGTAGCTTAAGGCGATTGTTAACTTCTGTAACAAAATTCTTCATTCAAGGGTATATCAATTCCCATATTAAATTTTATGTCGCGTGATGTTATTCCTGGAAGATTAAAAATTACTATGTCAAAATAGAACTACTTCGTAAATAACCTAGGTTCTCTATTAAG
>NW_024002876.1:25434-56697 GCF_014805625.2 Glossina fuscipes
ATCTCCCAATACATTTTACACATTATGATAATAAGGATCCATTCGATCCTGTTGAAATTCTTGCGTGTTTACTACTATTTTCCAAGCACTTTTTGAAATCAGTTATATAGGGGAGATGGTTACACATTTGATATAAAATTCTTAGACGTCTTTTATCGGGTTGGTCTTCTAAAAAAAGGAGTTTTTTGTTGACCTCTATAACCTAGAATTTAGACCTGATACATTTTTATAGATTTCTATCTTGTATCCACATTATATGTGCTAGTATTTTTTTCACAACATTAATGAATGTTTTCAATTTACCTCTCGATTGACGGGTTTCCTCATTCACAGAAAACTAGCTACATAGTACAGAGGCATTGCTAAATTTACTGTAATATCATTATTATTTGGATCTCCTGGCATTAAGCGTTTCATCCATTTAGGAAACCTAAGTATCATGGGTCATAATTGATAAAATATTTTTTCTCGCAGCATAGCTTCCATTGTGCGCGAAAAAGTTTTTTGTGGCAAGCGATGAACACAATTTTAAATAAAGTACTTCGTGCAATTTCTTTGTAATATGGCTAAAATGTTGCCAAACAAATCAGCAGAAATAAATTTACACTACCAATATGAAGCCATCAGTGGATGCGGAAACCACTGACATGACAAAACAGTCCAATATGAATGTGTACATACGCATTTATATATTTTAATGATTATTGCATAAAACAGAATTTGTGATTTGAGAATCTTATTAGTATATTTGAAATTTGAAGTCCACTCCCAACGATAAATTCTAATCTGCACAAGCGATCGTAGGAAAGGTAATAGCATCGTTAAACTGTTTTATAAATAAAAACATTCAATCCTCTACCGTTAATCTAGTAAAAGCAACTAAAAACAAGGTGGTACTAAAATATATGTGCTAAAGATAATATATATTTATGTGTACAAATATATATTTGTATATATATATATATATATATTTTAGTACCACCTTGTTATATATATATATATTTTAGTACCACCTTGTTATATATATATATATATATATATATATATATATATATAATTTATGCCCGATTTCTAGCAAATATTATGCCCAAACTCCTTGCAGCGTCCATCTTCAATTAAAATTGTCGGTCCTATACTTATACGCGCTTATAATATAGTATAAACTGCGAATGCCAAGACTTATTCGTGAATTCTTTCTGTGTTTTTATGTGTCATTGCAGTCTTATTCTCAAAACGATAATTATTTCAATGAAATTGATGCCTTATCCTATAATAGCCGACCAATTAGTAGCACTTTACATAGTTATAGCAATTATGATCGTGGTGTTGCGAAAACTTTCTTCCACACATACGATAATGCGCAATACAGCAAGCAGTGTTCGTCGACCAGTAACGGAGTTAATTACAAGAAACCATTTCTCGTACCTATGACAGTGGCTAATAATAGGAAAACCTTTGAAAAATATAATACTATGAATGTCCAGTCTGTAATGGCTACAGATAATTTAATGTTTCACCATAATGCCTATCCTCAGGAAGACAGCAATACCAAGAATACAATTTTGACCAATAACGATGACGATGGTGGAAGTGGAATGAAGAACGATGATGAATACGAATGTAACGACCATTGGAGACTTGTCAACAGTGACACCCAAGGCGAATTGGGTCACATGTTGAAAACTCTGCCTGAGATGGCGCCGGAGCAGCCACACAGCAGTGTTACTTGGGATGGTATGTACAATAGACCACCGATAAACTTCGACGGTGAAGGTGCCAATCTGCCTTCAATATCAGAAGTTGATGTAGGTATTGACAAAACGAATCCTGCTTGGGGCAAAGACTATGACAATATGCATAAGAAGTCTATAATACCACCCTACGACGTTAGTGATGAGTCTGGTTCTTATGGGGTCACGACTGTGTGTGGCAGTAGCATTCGCAGTGCGAATAAGTTTTTGCCGGTGGTGCCTTTGCGTGCATTGTCACGGCCCCAAGTAAATGCTTGTATTAATTTAAAGCGCCAATTATTTGAAGATACCTCAAATGAAACGACTGCAAGGAAAGACACCGCGACGACATTAGCGACAATAAACAACCAGTACAATTATTATGGCGACACAGCTCATATCATACACATCAATAGTAGTGCATCCGACTACTCTGATTATTGTCTGACGGAATCACGCCCACAAATGGCTATTCATATGCATCAATCGTCTTTTGATGCTGAATTTAGTTTTTCCAGCGACTGTACGTCTATCTGTAGCGACTCAACCGCATCCACCACAACAACAAATATCGCACCACATAAACTGCATGGACTACAACAGCGTCGATTTTCGATTATACAAGCTATGACGACTGCTTCTGTAATAGCTAGCGGCGAGACTCGTATGTCGCCACATCAATTAAGTAAAAAGTTAGGAGGGGCGTCTAAGAGTCTTAAGACAAGCGCCAGCCATTCCATCGATCAGATATATTCAACAAAAGATGATAACCGAGAGACCAAAAGCTACATATGCGAAAATACCGATTTACCTCTAATGGTCGCTTCCAGAAGTTTAGGCAATACCACTGCTTTTTCATCAGTAACCTTAGCTACATCAACGTCTATACTGTTGTCGTCGTCATCTCCGATAGTTGCATCGCAGACGCCAATGTCAACAAAGGTTACGGCGGTGCCAACATTAAATACAATCGCTAAAAAATTACCCAAACGTCTGCCAGTTGCCCCAATAACTACGACGACCCGGTATCCCAGCTTGGGTAAACACTTACCACAACCACCAACATTCTTACTGGATTCATCTTCGTGCTTTAGTAAAGATGATAGAGTACCTATTACAATTTCTACGGCGCAAAGCTTAAATTCAACATTGACACATACAATCACCAGTACCCGAACAAAAACAGCGGAAACGCCTGAAGTTATCAATACGTTACCGTTCATGTTACCCACAACATCGCTAACATCATTATCATCATCATCAACATCTGTACCACTAAACTCGACAGCATTAAAACCGACAACAAAACTGGCAGTAGCAACATCATCACAAACAACCATATCACAAGCATCTTCCTCCCCCATTTTGACTACCACGAAAACGATAACAGCGCTGGAAGCAGTTGTTACGACAACGGCATCGTCAGCTAAATCTTTTGATTCAAGTACTCTTCTTTTTAATGGTAACGAAATTAAACGGCTTCACTCCAACAATGAGAGTAGCTATGACTTTAGTAGAGAAACATTTGATAACGATGCAAAAAACAACAACAACAATAATGGAAAAGAATTTTTTGATTTTAAGAAATATAATATAAAATCAGAAGAAACATTAACAATGAAAGAAAACTTTGCGGAGGAATTTATAAGGAATAAAATGTCTACTGTGGCATTTAAATCTACATACCCAGACACAGGGAAAACAGAAAACCTGGCATATAATGACCTCGAGCCATTGAGGGAACCTCCGTCTGCATTAACAACACCACTAACCACAATATCAACTACGACGAACACATCCGATTTCAGTGTAGAGGATGCTTTCGGTGAAAAGAATTATTTAAATTCGTACATATCGTCAACAACATACACGACAAGTAGTAGCAGCAATTTAACATTTCCCTCATTTCTCTCCATTTCGAAACCTGCAGGTTTTCTGGATCCATGTTTTGTTAAAAAATCTGACCCTAATACCATCGAAAGTCACATAAATTTTCAACCGTCATCATCACAATTATCATCGCGTGACGTTAGCATTCACAACAATTCTACTTCTAATATGACTTTAACTGAAGCAGTGTCTACTGAAATAGCAAACATTAGTGACAGTGAAACTACTGTATTGAAAAAAACTTTTGGTGACAGTAATCTCGATCACAGTCTTAATAATGACAACACTGACAGTATTAACAAAAATTCATACTTCAGGAATGATTACACTAAGTACAGTTATAACAGCGCATTCTCAGACGACAACAAAGGAGACACATGTTATACAAGCACCAAACCTCTCACGACTGCGCATACCCCGCCAGTATTACCACTAACATCAGTGGTGTCATTAATTACAGATATAAAGCCCGAGATTACAAATGAATCTTCCATATTACCTCTGATATCATCCTCATCAACGATAGCTTCGCCGTGTTCATTAACATTAGCATCAACCAGAACAGTAACCGTCAATTCGAAATTAGAGGGTCTGTATACTTCAAATAAATCAGATGATTTTATAGAAGAATATACGTTTCCTTCTACGGTAGCTACCATTTTACCCACAATTACAACGTATGTGAGAGTAACAACGGCTGAAAAGTCGCCGCAAGTGAGTCCAATAAGTGCGGCTGAGTCCTCAACTTTGAATAATTCGTGTCCGATAATCACAACCACAAAATGCAGCACTGATGTGATGATTTCATCATCATTAACATCATTGTATACAAATAGTTTGCCTACAACAAATTTCAAGGTATTTGAATCGTTGCCAGTAAGTACAAGCCCTACTCTCAAAAAATCCACACAAAGAACATTAAGCGAACATAGTCCAGTTGTTGACTTTACCACAATAACATATGAAGACTATTTAAAAAGTCTTAATAGTACATGTAGCCACACATCTACTACGTCTACATTTACAACAATCTCGACGACTGTACCGATTGCTACAGATCTACCTGTGTATATTAGCGATACGCTCTTAACATCGTTTGGTGACTATTCTAAAAGTTATTTAAGCATGTACAAGTTAAGTGATCTCGATACTTTTTTACCTACTGAAGCGGAAACAAAACCGCTTGTTATTGATGATCAAAATAACGCATTATCAGACCTAACAGTAGAAGAAAACAAAGCGGAATTTCCGGGCTATGTTCCTGCTGCTACCACCATCGTTTTAAATAATAAAAGCAATGATTATTTAACCTTTGAAACGTTTGATTCTTCATCAGTTGCACCGTACTCAAAAACAAGTGAAGCCCTTTTGACAACAGTAGGTTTTGATAACAGTTTTTATACAAGTTACGATGTAGACTTAAACTTCTTAATGAAATCTGTCACTATCACCAATCAGTCAGAAGTGCAGCAAACAACCAGCGCTGTCACAACGACAATGCCTTTACTTTCAAAATCAAGTGACATACAAAGTTTTCCAGAAGTTAGTGATACAATTTTTAACACTCCGACAGAAAGCAATACTTTGGTTTACGCCGTAAGTTGTGTCACTGACGCAAATTGTAACGCTACTACTAGTGAGATTACCACCGATGTCATTAGACCAGATAGTGACAACAAGCTGTCAGCAATAGCATCAGAAAACGAAGTTACATCATCAAAGTCATCTCCTTCGGATCCACATAAAACTCCTACAGCAACAACAACTTTGGTTGCTGGCAAGGCCTCTAACCTGCTGGATGATTTCTCCAAGGGTTTGAAAGATGGGCTTGACGGACTTGTTATTGGTGGTCGCACAACCAGCAGTAATATTTCTCAAAAACAATCCAGCAGTACAAGGAAGAGCTTCGGTTTCAGTTTTCCTTCGAAATTGGTACCAAACGTTGGTAACCTGTTGAGCGGAGGCAATAAACATATTTCAACAACAGCGGAGACAACGACCTCAAGTACGCTAATAAGTGGATCTACTTTGGAAACATTAGGAATTGAACATATTACGATATCTATGTCGACGGCAGAATCAACGCCTAACAGTTCTGACTTAAAAACAAACTTTTCTAACATACAAATCGCCAAGGAAGAATGCTGTGGTAAGAATAGCCTCACTGTAGATGAAAAATTACTCAACAATAATGTTTGCATCACAACTTATAAAGAAGATAATAGGAAAGTTGAAGACGCTGGGAATTTACACAAAACCCTTCAGTCCTCTACATTTTATCACGTGACGAGCAGTGATGATTATGACAATGCGGGGTTAAAAACATTCGGTCCATCTTTTAAATCGGAAACAAAACTATACGATGCAGACAAAACCTTTGCAAACGCAGAGCACGATGTGAGCTTTGAGGTAAACTATGATAGGAATGGTCATGCAGAGGATCAAAGAGAGGCCGGACCACAATGCATTGATGATAAACAAAGAGTGATCGCGTTCAGCACTCCAAGTACGCTTCCCGTTTCTACAGCGACTACTGAAACGGTGAAAACTGCAAAGAAGACTAAAAATATTTTGTCATCGTTATCACAAGTTGCTTCTCAAATACCTACGCCACCAACTACTAGGACAGCGGTTAGTGTAACAGGATCCAAACCTGCCAGCGGAGGGATGTTTGGCACATTTTTAGGAAAAGCAGCTGCCGCTGTTCAATCAGCCACGCTGGCAGTTAATCAAGGGGCTTCAATTGCAAGCGCGGTTGTACAAAAAGTACCCAACTCTAATAATGTTAAGGGCCAACAACAGAAGCATCAGTTGACACCTAACAAGGAGACGATTCCCGCAACTACTGACAGCACTGAAACCACTGGAACTAGTTGCAAAAGGGAAGTGATTTTAGAACAACAACATGGACGCAGCCCATATTCAATCACCAACAATGATAGTTATGAACACAGTACTCTGAAACTAATAAATTACGAACAAAGTTCAGAATATCAAACATACGACCATCAAAATCAACACCAAATGAAATTGCTCCCAACTGTGCCAGTTGTTACATCCACTGGCAAAAAACTGCCCATTATTAACCCCGCAAAATCGGGCTACTTGATGAAACAACAACCAACAGAAACTTATGACACTGATGAAGAAGATGTGCTCAATACCGACAAAGATGTAGATATCAGGCACGATCTTAACTATGACATTGATAACGAACAACATGAATATAGCATAAGTTCGCAAAAATTAACAGAAGTTTTAGACGACCAAAGGGTCACCAGTCATCTCATTAGTAGCTATTATGAACACGCAAACGGTGGTTATGATTATCGCGACGATTATTTTAACGAAGAGGACGAATACAAATATCTTCAAATTGATGAAAATAACAAAGAGCGGGAAACTCAGAAAATATTAAAAGTTAATAATGGCAACCAATTTTATATATCGCCGAAGGAACAGCCACAACAGCAAAATTCAGTGTATCAAAAATCATTGCAGTACAGTGACGAAGATATGCGTAAGTTGGAAACATCAATTGACTACGTGGATGATATGTACCCCAGTGAGGATAGCGGTAATTACTTAGATGAAAGCTCAAGTGGTAGTGGAATATACCCAAACGCAATAGACAAGATTAATCGTTCTTTAGAAACCCAGAAGCACACAACGCAAACAGAAGATTTAGTTGTGGCCAATCTAACAACCACATTGGCAAATCAATTACAAGCACATCAACAAATCAAAAAGCAAAACAGCATCATTATGGAAGAGGACGAGTTATCGTCAATCGTGCTCAGTGATAAAAGCGGTGTCTCTCCAGCTAAATCTCTCAGTCGCAAGTCCAGTAATATACTATTGATGGATGATGTCGACGAACTTCACAATCTCACAATCTATCCAGGCCATCAGACTTTACAAATTCGCAAAAATAAATTAACCCGTGGTGAAACTGAGGAAGTTGTTAGCGGACACATGCAGATCCCCAAGCGTAAACCGGAGATAACTGCTCGTCAACGATGGCATTGGGCCTTCAACAAAATTATCATTCAACTCAATGTAAGTAAACAATAACCCGTTATCTGTGTTTAATTATTTCATTACATATACCTGTGATATATGAGACATAGATTACATTAGGAACTTTTGCCTACTATGTCTCTTTTATTTTAATATATATAATGATGTGCTTCAACGATTGTGCGCGCCCTTGCACATAAGTATAACAGTTTGTGATAGTGTAAATGTTATCATTGAAAAGAAAACATTTCTTACCTACTTCGAAAACTATATATATAGGGTCTCAATAAGCATGACGGATTAACAAGTGAGTTCGTTGGTGCTGGTTAAACATATTTGGTATACACACTAATATGTAAAAGCAATATTTATTACTTGTAAACTTACTGTGGGGGGAAGTTTATGTTATTTATCAGCTGCCTTCTAAAGCTTTTTTTCATGAGAACGCGAAAGAGATCCTAAAACTAAATCACTATAGTCCATATAGAGTCCATAAGCGAAAGTAAGTGTATATATGAAATGGATAAACTTCCATCATAACAAAGAAAAAAGTTTAAAAAAATTCATTCCCACACAAAATTGGTTGGAATCCTCACAGCACATTGTCCGAGATGCTCGAATTTATTGATTACACTGATTACAGTAGGTGCTTGATGTTGACCAAAACCAGTATGAACTCTATGAGCCGTCTCGTCATATTTTCACCATTTTCCCATTGAATTTTTGCTATTTCAGAGCGTTGCGTGAGAGCGTATCGACCCCTATCAAGAAATCACTAAGATTTATATTGTCAAAGGTCATCACAACGATAGGTGTATTTTGACGGTTCAAAGTGGCTCAAAATTTTGAAAGGCGGATTCATCTCAAATCAAATGATATACCTTTTATCACAAATGGTAAGGTCGGTTCCGCTAACTTTCATATCCCTTTCAATACAAGAGTTTTCATGAAAAGTTAGCTTTTGTACGCTAACAACGTATAATTCTGAGTATTTTATGACGAAAATATGTAGAGAATAAATAAATCTTTAATGAAATAAGTTAACTTTAAATCACGTTGGCTCATGTTTTGGGCGTGTTCCCATGTAAAGATTCTTACGAAAAATATGCCAACAAGGAATCATTTTAAATATCTTACGTTAGGGTTTATTTATTGTATTTTCGTAGAAATATTGGTGAAATGTATTAGACGTGGCTACGACGTTTAAAATTGTTTTAACTCTTCTTTTTGATAACATTCGCATATTTCTGAATCGTGTGTAAGTATGTACATAGGTTTTACATTTAAATTTTAAAAACCTAAGAATCTATTTCAATTTCAATAATAGGTATATATGATAATTCGAAATTTTTGTGTGCAAATATTCTTGCTGCAAGATTAACCAAAATCTTGCAAATGGAAATAAAAACGAATTGTTACGTCAAATTCATCAAAAGTGGTTTGCCTTAGTTTCATATTTTATAGATAAATATTTTGGGAGAATGACTAATATAAAATCCAGATGAATATTCCCAAAAATTCTTTCGTTAGTTCTTAAAAAAATATATATTTAAATTTATTGAATATTTATAAAGTTGTCTGACACAGGAAAGTAGAAATAGCAATATACTTTACGAAAATTTCTGTGTACTTAATTTAGACCCTTATTATACTTCCGCATATACATGTCAATGTGCATTGGTGAACCAACAAAAGCATATATACAGCCAAATCTTTTTGGGTTTTTTTACTTTTTCAACAAAAGTTAACAATTTTGTAGCGAACATTTGTGTAACAATAAGGCCGTATTTGGCACTCTTAGTTTGACTTGGTGTTTTTCAATATGCATACACATTTTTACCTTAAAGCTAAGAAGAGAAAAACGTAGTTAAACAATTCTAATGAGACTGTTTTAAAATTATTAAAATAAATTGGTATCTATTTCTACGCGATGGTGGCGTAGAAAGACGTCATTAAATTAGGTCGAAATAGTAAAACAGTTGCTTTACACAGCCGTATAATCGGCGAACTTTCTATGGAGATAAAAGGGTTGTTTTAGTGTTTAATAATGTTGCCACATAGTTCGTATTGTGGAAGCTTTGATTCGCTGAAAAGAGCTTTATTTGTTTCGTTGATTTCACTTAGTGCACTTTTTGTTCTTTTCAAGGAGCAGTAGTATGGAAACCATATTTATAGTGGAGAACGGGGTTTTATGACGTACAAATTTCTTCGGTGATGTCTAAGCTCATAAGCTCTCTAATTCATTTATTTGTTTATTCGGCTGCCCGTTTAAAGTCGCTGGAATCCAAGTCAGAGTTTACTTTAAACAATTTTTAAACATTACGAAAAAAATCAATTAATCTTCTTGAAAGTTATAAAAAGAAAACGCTACGAATCAAATGCAAAATTGAAACAAAACTTTCGAGTATAATGGAAAAAAAAAATTATTTGACTAAACTGCAAGCGTTCAATTTTCCTGTCAAAAACTAAATAGTTTATAGTTACACATCTGGCGCTCGCTTATAAGGAACAGTTAAAAATAAAACAACGAAATGAAGCTAATTGAAAAACAGAAAATAATTAATAAAAATGAAAATTTAAGTATGTTAGGCACTTAGCCATGTAAAGAAATTTTTGTCAATACTTACAACACAATTGCAGTTTTTCCCAATCCCTATTAAAAATATGCTTATGTGCTAACAAACCTACATATTAAATAACTTATCTCTGGAAATAATGACCTATTTTATAACTTTTTCATTTAAAGTTGTTGTCTACAAACTTTAGGAATCAATAATGACATACGGGCGCATGGACACATCCGATTGCACTGCGTTTTGCATAAAATCGATTTTTGGGAAATAACTGCCCATGTATAGTGTGTTTTAATATGTTATTATTTAGTGTTCATATTAGAGTTTCTTTTTCAAGACACATATTTTTATGAAATGTGAGCAAGGCCAGGATGTATTATGAGTGGGTAGCTGTTGATAATAAATTAAGAACACGTCATGGACGTATAATTTGATACAAATTAGGCAAAGCTCGAAAATCTGTAACTACTTATTTAGCTTTATAAAAATTTGGAGTAAGTTTTGTTTCTTTTCGTCATGGAAGACTTATAAATTATATAGCGACTTCTATAGAAGGAATCCAATCTTGAGTTTAAAATTGAACGAAATATTTTAAAGATTTGGACCCTATATTATTTAACATGTATGGGTTTTTTTAGTTTATTTCTGTTACATATTACATTAGAGCTTAATTCAAATTTTGTCTCTACAATTAGTTAGTCTTCAGAGAATGTTAAGTATTCGACATTACAATTTCTATCATTAGCGGTCCATTATAAAATTTAAAACAAAATGTCACTGACTTCGTTGCCGAAGCAATTAAATTTTGAACTAATGCAGCGAAAAGCAGGTACTGATGGCTATATGATGACCGCTGAAAATTTATCACAATATCAGTACGACTCACTTAACAGTTCCCCCAAGTATTATCAGTTATTAAACGTAGCAGATGCCAATGATAGCGAGCTGCGTTACAATGCATCAGAACAAAAGCAACAATTTGAATCGCTTCTTTGTAATCAGAAGGACGCGAGCATCCAACATTCTAGTTTCCGCAACTTGCAATATATTCAACAGCACCAACCACAAGAAGAAAATCAATTCAGATCGCCCCAGCCATTTGTTTTAAACTCTTCATCAGGGTTGAGTTCGAATGCCTCCTGCGGTTATAATCGTTTTTCCCATGGAAACGAACTGTCCTCTGCACCTACGCAGCGGCACTTTTGCCAATTTTATAACACGCAACACCATTGCGATTACATCATCTCCGATTATATGGACAAGATAGCGACGCGTATAAGTATGCTTGAGACGGAATTGAAATTTGCCTGGCGTGGTTTGGATATGTTATCGACAGAATACAGTAAGATATGGTCACGCATGGAAAAATTGGAAAGCATATCCCTGGAACAACAGTCAGTGATAAATAATCTAATGGGCCTGATGGCTGTTAAAGAGCAACAAGAGAAAGTACAACATTTAGACCTGGTGGTGCATTCAACAAGCAGCCATTTAGACTATGAAAAAGATCTAATGACAGACGACTTTATAGCTTTTCTTGAACAGCAGCCAAAATTTTTAAGTCACGAACTGGGAAATGCAGTCAAAATAACTAATGATTTTGATACGCGCGGTGGGCAAGAGCGCCCTATCCCAGAACATCAAATCATGCGAAATGAAGTAGTTATTCTGAGTAATTTGTTAGAAGAGCAGCGAAAATTTCCAAAGGAACCTACTATATCTCCGCCGTTTACTGCAGACGATGTTAACTGTAAATCGCCTCACTTGAACTGTGACACAGCTGATGAATTTCCCGACTTAGGTGCTAAGCTACGCTCCAACAGAATAATTCCTACCATAAGTACGCCATCCCAACAAAGGACACAGGAAATCGACGGTGAGTTACCGCGTAAGATATGCTCTAACGCTGACTTGTATTTTTACGAGCACCAACCACAGTCTGAAGTATTAAAACATATTTTGAATAGACGATCCGTGAGTAACCGTACAATATCACTTGGTAGAGGACTAAATGATCAGACTTTTAAGACAACTACTCCTTCTAAAGAAATGACTCCTTTGTCAGGCCAGAAAAATACGGCTTCACAATTGCTAAACAGCAATATATTTCAAATAAATGAAATGGCTGATCACCAAAATGATTTAGAGCATCGAATGGGGACCGCTGCAATCGGGGAAGATGTAAATGAACAAATTAAGTTTTTTCGAGAAAACGTCTCTGAAGCAGGTGAGGCACATCACCAATCGAACCAAATCGATGATAAAAGTGGAGGAGGAGTGATGTCCTTGATACTAGCGAAAGACGTTACTAAAAATGATGAACACTTTTATAAGACTCTTAACGAAGCTTATCGCGAGAACAGTCTAGCGGTCGAATTCAGTAACATAGAACACCTCTTACAACGATCGGAGCAGCAACATGATCAATATCTTGTAGGTTTTTCATCATCATCGACGCGCACAAATTCAGCTCTTGATATGATACGGGAAGATAATGAAGATGAAATCAACAATGAAGACAAATCACGCATGGCAATTGATGTTGAATTTGCAGTGAAATGTAAAGACTTATTAAGTTCGACTCTATTACCAGTGCAACCTCCAATTACGACTACGGCGACATTGACCGCTTCGCCCAATAGAAAAGAGAGAGAGCACAAAAAACATAAAAAGAAGAAACACCATCATAAAAATGAAATGGAAATGTTGAATAATTTAAAGAGCGCCTTAGCTCACGCTGGAACTCAGGCAGGCACTAATTGTTTACATCAACCTAGTCAGTTGTCAATATATGATGACTCTGCCACTGGCTTAATTGTGTCAGCTCTGGGCTCAAGTGACCATAATTCAAAAGAAACTGGAAGGCCTTTGAATAAGGAGGATGGCTTCTCTAGTGATTGCTCTACAACTTCCTTCGCAATTCAAATAGCAAGCTTTGGTGGAAGCAACTATAATAAATGTGATGAAAGCGCTATAGATAGCATTGTAGACGTTTTGGTGTTGGAAATTAATAAAATTAATGATCTTGAAGTTCTTTCTGCCGAGCAGATTGATCGGCTACGTCGACTCATAATTTCTAAACATCTGTTTTTCGAAAAGCTTCAACAAGTAGATAAAAATCTTATTATGTTGCTTTTAAATCCGGTTACATTGTCGGAAGAAATGCACTCCTTAGATGGGGACAGTTTAAAAAAGTTTGAATTAGTTTTAAGAAAACTGGAGAAAAATATAGATACTTTAAAGAAATTAGTGGGCAACTCATTCGATAACTACAAACTCAAATGTGCCGGAAAAACCAAACAAACTCAGGCAACAAGGGAAACTTGCGTAGCCAAAAAAGATAGAAAAACAGTTCCTTTGTCGTATTCTCGCTCATCGTTATTAGTGAAAGGTGCCCCCTTTCGCTTCAACTTTGCTGACAATAGCGCCCAGCTGGAGGAAAACAACACAAACTTAAACGAACAACTAAAACAACTAGAAACTCAAGAAAAAGAAATGAATTTTAAAAAATACCAGCACAAACAAATCCCGAATGTTTTGACGGCCGAGGGCGTAGACGAGAGCTCACCCCATGAGCGTTTTTTATTAGAATCAACTCACAGTTATTGTGAAGAATTGAATCACACATCATCCAGTAATATTTACAACAATGACGAGTACATAAAATCGCTAAAGCGTAACTTGGAACGACATAATAGTATGTTATTCTTGCTACATTTACAAAATCCCGATCATCAAACTAAAATCGGGAATTATGCAGGTATTGAAATCGATAATATTTTAGACGACATTACGGAAGTACAGAGTCCCCCACCGCCCGCCCCCGATTTGGAAGTGTTTACTCCCGCCAATAATTCAGAGCATGACATTCAATACAAAAATAACACATACTCGAAATACAGCCGAAGCTACAACAGTTTGCCTTTACAAAATATTTCTGAAAGTAATAAAAACATCTCAATAAATCCATTCGTAATGGATTCTAGTTGCTTGATGCGAGAAAATGTTCCGGTAAGAACCATTTCGCCAAAGCATACGAAATCTGATTCGGGTCTCTCATCGATGAGTGGAGTTTCCAGTTGGGAGAAGTCACCAAACTCACCAATATCGGTTGCTCTAGTTAGCGATAGTAATCCATTTTTCACCAAGTACCAAAACATGAACGCAGAAATGTTTCATCTAGTAGCAAAAGAACATCCACAAACCGAAGAACTCCCTATGACTTCAATTATAGATGACATTGAACATTATAATCAAGTAGACGGAAACGATAAACCTTACACATTTACGGAAGAAAACCTCAACTACATACGAGAACTATCAAAAAATATGCCTATTTGCTCAGCTTACGAAAATAAATCTATGTTTCGGATTTTTGATCACGAAGTTTTAGAAGACCAACCAGACGTTCGAACAGTTGATGAAATGCTGGCTTGGGATCAACGGCAACAACAATTGGAACAGCGACGAACACCCGACTTGCTCAGAACTCAAGAGTCCAAGACTGCTAAGGACGAAGTAAGGTGTAAAATTGTAACAGGATTTGAGCCGATACCTAAACTAACCAATCTTCAAAACAGACAACGGCAACTGACAGATCGTCTCGTTTATTATCCTACATCGAATCTCATAGCAGACGCTAACAACCATTTTAAATTGGAATATCTGGGTGCAAACATTGCTATGACAGCCGCAGAAAATCATGAACAACCTCAGCTGGATAACTTAAATGGTACATTGGCAGAAAATAAAGATGTTACACTTGGACGTAAACGTCCCTATAGTGTTTGCATGCCTCCATTAAGAACTAAATCTTCAAATAATGATCACGTAGTACACACTAGCTTAGCAATAGTTAGCATATTGTCCGGTAATGAAAACCATAACAGTAAGCATCCGCGAATGTGGAGTAAAATCAGCAATATTCTAACCGACAATTTTAGATTTAAACGCTCAACACGTTATAATCGCTCGCAGTCATTACCTTCCGGGGATTGTGAAACCCAACGACCCAAGGTACGTTTGCGTGGCCAGGCCGGCTCATATCCGTCTGTAGTGTCCAATGCATTAGATCGTCATATACATTCAAGCAATAGAGATAGAAATACAATGGTCTTACATTCAGTAAATGGCACAGCTACCAAGACTACTTCCAGACATAAAAAGCGAAGCTCATTCACGACAACTATGAACAACTTTATGCAAAAAGCGAAGACATACAGACGGAGCAGCTTTGGCTTGCGCCACGGAATTAGTCTTTCCGATCCTGAAGTTGATTTGCCAAGTTTTACATCATCGGATAATGATGACTCCATAGCAAGCGATTATGGAAGTGATCGTTTAAATACAGTCACTCCCGAAGTAGAACACAATGTGAATACCGAGTGTCCTAAGAAAATAGACGAATCAACACACGGGATTGAAAAACTAGCCGAGGAAGGAGTTGAACTTCTCGAAACAAAAATGGGAAACATTGAATCTAATTTATCAGAAAGTGAGCAACAAGGAATAAATGCGATAATAGGCAAGGAAGCTGAAAACAGATCCGTTTCAATGCAAGCAAAATGCATGCAAAGTTCAACAGAAGTTTTCTTGTACATAGAAAATATGAGGTCAGCAACAACAAAAATGTCCGAAGCGCAAACCATAGTACCGCCGCCAACTACATATGTGGAAATTATCTCCAATAATATTAGCGACAACAACAAAGTTAAGGATAAAAATTTGTCTGATAACTATGTCTGTCAAGGTTTTCCTTCAAACGCAGTTAATAATGCACGTCACTTACAAAAGGAAAATTCACTTTTTATTGACGATAATAATATACCTTGTTCGCCTGGTGTTGATACTAATAACAGCAGCAGCGAAAATAATAACATTTTCCACGCAAGCGTCGATAATAATACCGTCGCCGTAAATAAAAGTATTACAAGTGGTCGTCTTTTAGCATCCCAATCCCTTGAAATACCAGCGCTTAGCAATTCCCGGGAGGACGACGACAATCGTAGCCAACACTCATATCGCACATTTTCATCGTCTCGTCGACAAAGTACCGAAGATAGTATTGACACAGACGATGAATACTTTTGCTATGAACTAAGACAGTTAGATGAATTAGAAAGGCAGCAAAAATTAGAAATGCAGAAACAACAGCTGCAAAAGAAAAATTCAGACTCTCAAAATGTTGCAAACCAGCAACTTTTTAATCAAATTGATCAATTGAATAATAGTGAAGATTTAGTAATAAAAGAGTATCAGCCAAACGAGGAAGTAAAAGCTCTTATGAGTCAGGTTCTACAGGAGTTACAATTTATTGTTAAGCTTCATCCAGAAGCCAGGCAACAATTTAACCGTACATCGCTTAATGAACGCAGCTGTAACATACGGTTCTCTCACATTCACGAGAAACACACCAAAGTTGCAGACATTCACAGTGCCTGGCAAGATATTAACGGGGATGATACGTTAACTGTTTTTAATGAAGATAAAGAAATAAAAACCGTAAGTTCTCAAAACGTTACCAGCGATTCTCGTGTGCTACATGAAGAAATTACTGAGCAAATTCCAGAAACAATTCCTCGAAGTGACCAAGAGAACCGCCAGCAACAAAAACAACAGCGATTGCAGAATGAAAAAGCACCTCAAAAGCGCTATAAAAAGCGCCGAGGCATGAAACGTTCTAATATGACGGGTGAAAACATGTTTGAAAGCGGGGGCAATGAACATCAGCCATTTTCCTCTAGTTCGTCTTTATCATCCGATGATGACGGTAAACTCCTACATATTGCAGAATATAAAGCACCCAAATCTTGCATTAAAGCTCTTGAAAATCAAAAGGACGATATAAAACCAACGTCCGTAAGATCAATGGATCAATTTAGTGATCAAGAAATGCCCTTTGAAAATATTGTTGTGGATGAAAAAGACTGCATAAATGAAACTGAATGGTTAGATACCGAAAAGCCATTACAGAGCCTTTCATCCGGCGCTACATCTGGACCAGATACACCAACCGAATTGAGCGATGTTGTAGACGAGAATGACAAACAACCATGCCGAATTGCTCCTAATTACAAAGCATTTAAAAAAAATAAAATGTTTGAAAACTCTACAGGCGATCAATCTAATGGTATTGAACCAATAACAGCGTTAGAAAATACCAAAGGTACTCTGCATACTAAAGAATTTGATTATTGCGATGATACTGCAGCTGAAATTGTTACCGATCTTGTCAAGTCAACAACACAAGAAACCGTCGACATATCTTCTCCAGTTCAGTCTTCACACGTAACAAATGAAACGAAAAACGATTTTGCAATAAGCATTGCAATAACGGATGACAATACGAAAATAGAATCTAAAACAGAAATAATTATATCACCAAGTTTATGCGGTGATATTGGTGAAATGGCCATCATAAACGAAACGAAATCGGTCAAAAAAAGTGTGAACACAGAATTGTGTACTGACCAATCCGGTAACGGTAATTTAAGTAGTAGCAAATGGAAGTTATTAAAAACTTTAAAGGAACGTAAACTAGAAGAGAAAAATAATCAGGAAAAAATGAAAGAAGACGAATTGAATAAACAACGGGACAAGGTAAGTCACAGAAATTAATCACTAACAAGAATTATAATTAATAAAATTATATCCTCACTCCTTTGTGAACATGGATGTTTGCAGCTGATTAATATAGCACAGCTTAGATTACTTATCCCTTAGTTTCTTTATAGTACACAGCAACTCCTTTTTTCTAATGCTGTTTCTGTACTTCCTATCACTTGTGGTACAAGTGAATTAAGTTTCTTGGGATGTATGTAACATTCAAATCGACTTTAGATAGGCCCACCTTTCATTATAACGATAAAAATTCCGAATTGTTATCTGAAGCGATTTAAACTTATCTGTTCGACTGAAGAGAAAAACTTTGATCGGATGGCCAACTTTTTTCAACCTCCTACTGTATAAGCGTTTCTATGAAAAGTAAGCTTTTTACATGGCATCAAAGTCTAATTTTTAGTACTTTGAATGAGTGAAAGTGAACAAGTAACAAATCACAAGATCTTTCAAAAGAAAATTATATTTGGTATATTTGAACTATGTGAATTTAGGTTTCTGTGTGTCACATTTTATGATCAGCTGTGCCTGTCCATAACGTTTTTATTTGTCTATAAACTCACTTTCTAGCCCTAATATCTATTATTTAGTTTATGAATAGTAATATGATATGAGATTAAATTGTTTAACCGCGTTATTTCCATATATGAAGAAACAAAAGATTAAACATTGTTATACTTATACCAACCACGAAGGAAGCTATATCTATTCACTTTCGTCGCAAGTAAACGCAAACTGTGTAAGCATGATTTTAGAAACAGCAACATTGTGCAATAGGAAACCGATATTGCGAGGATTTGCCAAATATTATTTGAAGACTAAAATTTTTTCCGATTTCTCTGATAAAACTACCAAACGCTGGTAAAACCGAACAGAGTTTAACAAGTCGCTATGAATTCTGCTTCACACCTTTAAGAGAGTGCCACAGGGAGCTAATTGAAAGCATCTTTTACGTAAACTATAGTATGGTCTTAACTTTATTCAATTTAAATTATTTCTCATTCTTAAACAAGCGAATGATACATTGCTACTTTCGACCTCTAATGCGACGTATTTAAAGCATGTAATTTTTCAGAAATCTTTGATAACATTTTATTATACGAAATATTTTTGAGGAATAACGCCACTATAATAACCTAAAAAAAGAAGTTTTGTGACGATTTTTTTGGATGGATGGCAAGATGGCAGTTTAATAATATTAGGGTAGGTTATTAAGCATACTTTAAAATATTAAAAAAAAATATATTAATTAGGAGGACTACTAAAAAATCGTAGCATCTCAATCATTCTTTTGAGGCATATGTACTTGACAGAGTCCTGCGCTCCGCAGTGTAACTGATGCAAATTTGAATTTAAAAAAAAAAGAAGAAAATCAATTAATCTACATACCTATAATTGATGAAACCTATAGAATGCTTTAAAAATAATGATTTTAGTGTGACTGGCAAATATTTAATCCAATAAGTTCAATTTTTGTCTAAGTTCAATTTTTTGTAGTAAAAACTACATTAACTTGTCGCACATCTGCTAATCTTTTACCTTTTGTATTTTTTTTTCTTTAAGCTAAGATGATTTTACCATTAATACATAAAAACATTTATTGCAAACATATTTACATGCAACATTAAAAAGTCTTATTTGAATAATTTTGCCGTTCCTAATGTATTGTAAAAAGTGCGAATGAAAACGATGAAACTTTTTGAAATTATATTCCATGGCGTTTCTAGAAACCGTTTTCTGAAAAAAACGCACTTAATGTTTAGGCATGTACTGATATTCATTTTCTGCTTTTCTTATTATTATTATTATTATTTTAATTTTAGACTAATGAATTGAATTCTTAGACTAAAAAAAGAGACATTGAGCACTAGCAACACAGGCTATCGGCTTTTCTTAAATATTACTTTTGTAAAACGAACTTCCTTTGCTACAGGTGTGGGCTCTATTTCTATTCTTACTCTGACTGGGATTAATAGTTGTTGACATAATTTGCTCACGCACACTTAAGCTTAATCATTAAACGTTTCTATACAGTGCATAATCTGTCTGGAAATCTCCTAACTAATATGAATTGTACGTCCTGCTGTAATACAAATGCATTGGAAAAATCTGATCGGTTAATTTCGTATTGATTATGTAAAGATTTGGCTCGCGTGCAGGTTTTGTAGGTGCGAGGTGTTGGTTATGGTATGGTTATGGTATGTCGTCCTTCAAAACTCTAGATCCTACTGAAAATTGCGGTTTGCCAGTTGAAAAATCGTTTTATTCGCAAGGCGTCCGAGAGAAAAGCCGTGATCCTCAGCTTCCTTTTCTAATAACTTGAAAAATTCATTGTTCTTTCTGAGTCGTCTCTCTAGAATTATCAAAATGTTTAGGGTTTGAAGTCTAAAGTCCGCTCATTTCAACTTAGCTGCGAATTTTTAGTCGAATGTTTATCGAAACTTGGGTGAACACTCTAAACTCTTCCTTATTAATTTTAGGGTTTAAAAAACGACCAACTTAATGCGATCGGTGATGGCATTATTTTCGGCCTTGGACGTTGAACTATTCATGTGATAGTTGCTCATAGCAATATTTTTATAACATGTTCTTGTATCTCTTCAAATTAGTACACATAAACACCCC
Organism: Glossina fuscipes; assembly: GCF_014805625.2. NCBI lineage: Eukaryota > Metazoa > Arthropoda > Insecta > Diptera > Glossinidae > Glossina > Glossina fuscipes. The sequence goes on from NW_024002876.1 coordinate 45,890, forward strand.
TTTTTTATTCTTATAATTTCGAGTTTTTTTTGCTAAATTCTTTAACTTAACTCTGTTAATATTGACTTTTTTCCCTTTACCCGTATCAAATAAATGCCATGATAAGCAAAAAATTACTTAATAAAGTCTTATAATGTCATACAGGTGTTGCTACTGTCGACGAAACCATATGATATTTAAATTGAGTCAGTTCTCGATAGACTTTGGTTTTGTAAGAGAATGGGAAAATCTGAATTTCAGGCGTCTTATCAAATTTTGATGTTTCAGTTAGAGAAATATGGCCACTGTAATTATTCATTATTGTTCGAAACTCAATGATTTCGGATTCGTAATTATCTAGGACAATAACAAAAAATGGTATTCCTTCCAATTAGGTATTTAAATTTAAATTTAGTTTCTACATTATTATACCTCACAACTTTTGTGGTGAACTTTATACTACTTGTGGTTTTGTGCTTCATACGGGCTTTTCTTTTTTTTTCTAAATTACATATATAACTTTCAATCTATAAAAATAATAGGTAAATGTTCAGTATGAGAAAAATAACAGAAGCTTTTATCCTTAAAAAAAAAAAACAATATTGGAATAGAGATATGATGTTTAAAGAAAAAAAAAAAAACGGGAAATTTGGTAGAAATGATTTGTTTTTTGATGAATCTTCCGGGTCATCATGAGCAGTTTTGTTCCTAACGAACTACGGCGCATTTACAATTACGCCGGAGGTTGTAGATTCATATTTTTGGAGCATTTTAATATTAGAGTTACTGGCAGTTGGTAGGTAACTCTTGTATAAATTGCATTTATTTCTTAGATTAAACTGAGATTTTGCACGGGTTAGCCGTAAGAGTCTACTGATTTTTAAGACAAGTTTTTGTCATTTAGCTTTAATATGATATTTCCATGCTAATCTTTGGTCAATAGGTAAGCCAAGGTAGTTTAGACAGTCGTAGGTAGGGATATTATTACCATTCAAAAATAACGAAGGACAAGAACCCTTATTTAATGTAAACGTAATGTGCGTAGACTTTTCAGCATTTATTTTGATATTCCATTTGTTCAGCCAAATTGAAATTTTGTTGAGATGAAGATTGCATTTAAAATTTTGTCAGCGATCGGAAAATCTGAAAAAATATTGAAAATTACATAAAATACTGGACTTAGACACTTCCCTGTTCTCCATTGGTTTTATTGTTACTTGTGTAACAATACTTGTTACTTGTATAACAATAAAGCCATAGGTCTAGTGCCTAGTGACATATATACATGCCATCCACTAGACCAATGGAATCCCCAGTCATTTTGACGTTGAGATTGAATGACCCAGCACGGGGAGAATTGAAGTGCTAACGACTAGTAAATATTGTTTTCGAACAAATAAATATAAATTACCTTCATTATCTCTATAAAAGCAAGATGTCGCCTGAAAAAAAAGAGTTGACGTTATCCACTATATTCCCAAAATCATTTGCGAAGAGATTAAACAGTAAGGAACACAAAATGTGGGTCCTGCGGTGCACCAAACATGGTCTCAGCGAGGGGAAAGTTAGAGCCATTCACAGAAACAAATTGCTTTCGATCCGAAATACACGACCACATACGTTTACAAGCACTCCGGGAAAAGTTGAATTTATCATATCAATTTGTTAAGAAGCATAGCGTATGGGCACTATCAAATGCTTTTGTTAGATCGAGAGCGACAGAAACACACCAGATAACAACGTTGATGTTATCCCTAATGAACTTCGTGACGGGGATGAAAAGTTACGAGGTGCAACGCCCAGGCCGAAAGCCAAACTGGGCATTATTGTTATTCAAGAATGAATCAAGTTATTTCATCATGATATGCTTCGTAACTTTGGAGAGGCTGGGAAAGATGTTAATCGGGTCGAAGATTGTTATGTGCAAAAGAGAAACCGTGCTTAAGCATGGTTCTTATTCGAGCTATTTTCCACTCCTTGGGATATTTGGAGGTCATTAGTACCCCCAGTATCTTTTAGTACCATTGTTTAGATATGTGGGGAAAGATTAACTTAACAAGTTCGATAGATACTTCATCAAACCTAACCGAGGTAGATGTTATTTTGCAAACAACACGATAAAGAATGTTTTCATCCACATTCTCGAATTAGAAAGAGAAATCTCTATCTCTAAATTTATTGAAAAATTGTGGGGACATTTAGTTGATTTAGCACAAAAAATTCATTAATAACTTTTCCATATATCTCTTTGGGTTATTTCTACTACTTCCCAATATATCTTTGTTACGGATCATGTGTCACATTTGCTTGGAGTTTGTATTTCCGAAGAAGTTAGCGCGCGCTTTATTGCTTTCCTTCTTCATTACATACTTCACGCTAATAATAGATTCACCAATCTATAGCTTCAAGGAACCGAAGATTTTGCTCATAGGCAATGTCTCTGAGGGTTAAGAGAACCATTAGCAGATGAATGTTTAAAATCAGAGATAAGAGGTTGTTCAGTATACTGGTTGCAAAGCCAAACTGGAAGTCCACGCAATTTAAAAAACATATTTGACTAAAATCAAACCACGATGATAATCTCGAGAAGAGCCAAAGACTGGAACGACAATTTCCAAAGATTGGGCTTTTTTTCTAGCTCATCCTCTACTACTTTCATGGCCGCTTGCAAGTCATTAATGTGCGACTTAATCTTCTACTCGAATTAGATTCCTACATTCTTAATCTACCTGTCCATGCTGTGACAGAACTCTTAAAACCCTATATTGAATTTTCGGGTGCTTTTCTGCAGAAACAGTTAGACATGCTCGAACAGTGCCAACTGCACAGATCACCACAATACACGCAAGGAAAATAAGAAAATGAAGCACGGCAATGTGATAAGTTTACGGGGAATTGTCAGAATTTAAGCACAAAACAACAAAAAAGAAACTGCAATTTATATACGGCAATAAAGAGTATCCAAGAAATAATGAACTTGGAATGGATCACGGTACACAAATAAATAAATGTCTAGAAAAATGCACTTTCTTAAAAACTTAAAGTACCTGAATTTGTTAGACATGAAAGCCAGTCGTTTTTCTGGATGTTTTGGCCCAAGAATCAGCCCTGTAGAAAATGGATTCAATCGGCCCATTCATCAAAAATACTTGAAAGTATATGATCATCGATAATCGCTGAGGATTCTTAATTGTTGCGAGAAGTTTGTATCGGATGGAGTAATTTTTTGAACCCTCTTCCATGTAAACGTTTCCATCAAAAGTGAGTTTTTATATGACAAAAAGGTTTAATTATTATTATTGTATGGTGAAAATTGTTCCGTAATAGTAATTATACATAGCAATTTACCTTACCAAGTTTCGACTCCGTAAGTCGATTTTTTGAAGTACGCCCTATACGTTCTAATGAAAAATAAGCGTTTATATGGCGAAAATGTCGAATTTTTAATATTTTATTATGGAAATTGATTCATAAGAGTAATTTGATCAAAAATTTAACCGTAGTTGATGAAAATTTTTCCATAGTATCTAGCACATAGGATACAGCTTTTAGACCCCGCCGTATAAGCATGCATGTTTGCTTTTTTTATGGCGAAAGCAGGTGGAAATAAAAAAGTAGTTAGTAAATTAAGTTGGCTAAATTTGGATCACGTCAATTAAAGTTACGGGCACCGTCCTGTATGAACGCTTCTCTAAAAAGAATGGCTTTGCTTGAAAATGATATATAATTACCACGAAAATGAATACGAATAACTTTATTACTAAAAGGACTGCAGAGAATTTAATGGCCGACTTTGTTCAACTGTAAAATTTTCACTTCTTTTTATGCACAATTTTTTCTGATTCTATTACAATATTCGTCCCCTTGTCTCCTTTGACCGTTTATAACGTTTGTGCAGACGTATTTTTTTAATATTTTAATCAAAGTCTGTTTAGTAAACTCCTACGGCGTTACTGCATATTCCGAAAAACTGAGAAAAAAGAAAAGTTTATAACTGCCTTTATCACTCTGTTTTATAATTAACCATGTACATCAGAGTTTACTTTGGTCGTAGTTATAGTGAGTGCTCAGGTGATTGCACACGTCAACTATATGGTGGCCGCACCCTTCCCGTTTCTTTCTCTTTCCTGACTTCCTTCTGACGAAAAAAATTACGTTTTCGTTATTTTGATGGAACTAGATCTGCGTCCTGAGCTCTCGTTGCTATAGACTGTACAGGTTAAAGAATTTATTACCCTATTTGAAGGTGGTCTGGATCAAGAGTCAGTCTACTATGTTTCCTCTATCAGGTTGGTATTGCAATTTGCACTTATATCCGCTGAGAATTGCCCGCCATCGGTTTCAATTCTGATTGGTACTTTCATTACTTAAAATATTTGTCAGTGGTTGGTGATGTGTATACACGTAGATTTCCTCTGATTCGTAAAGGTAATTACATAAAGGGTTTAGTGAGCGTATTGTAGCTAAAGGTTTTTCTTGTTTGTAGCATAACATTTCTTTGCATTATTTAGAGTGTGACATAGAAAGGTTATTGGTCGCCTTTCCTAAGACAAAATTGCTTCGGCAGCGAAATTGTAAACGGCTACAGTGAGTTTGAAGTCTTTGCCAAAATTGGCATGGCTTCATTCAATTTTATTCAAGGTCAAACTCTTTCTAGATAACTGAAGTATTCCAGCTCTTTTTTCCCCAATTTTACGGTCATGTTTCGAGAAGTATGGAAAACATAACAAAGTCCTTAGCGAGCAAAGTCAGTGAGTGATTTTGGTGCTGGAAAGTCTGCAATTGGTTGAACTTTTTTGATTTTGTTTGGTTACTTCTTTTCCTAATATAAAACCTAAAAATTTGGTTTCTTGTTGTAGAAATTCGTCTTCGAGCTGAACTTTCAGGTATAAAAAACTAGAAAACGTGATAAAATTAAAAAATTAACTTTTTTATTGCTTGAAAATAGTTGCGCGTTTGAGAGGCTATTTTAATATTGTGCAGACTAAATTTGCTGAAAACGTTTTTTGCCTATAATAAGTCTTCTTATGTATTATATATGTTGGTATGTTATGTATTATTTATGTTGGACATAACTTTGATGAAGATTTAATATTACTTACTTAGCCAAAACTCTTAGATATATATGTATAACTCATATCGAGCTATGATCGGCCCATATTCTGAATAATGTTGCTCTAATTATTTGACAAGCTTTTGGATGTTCGCTTCGACTTAATAGTACACGTTCAGTTCTTATGCACTTGAAAAGATTTAAACAGAACACGCAAAACAAACGCTACCAATTTTTGAGATAGATAGATAAAAGTAGATGTTCGTTTTCAGCAGCCGATGTTTGCCTTTTACAGGTCGACCACCTGCCAAGTACGACAATTAGGAATTCGTTTTGGCGCTTTTGATTTCTGTATCGAACAGTTGCTACAATCTTTTGACTAAATTTCCAGTTTCTTCGTTCATTTCATTCGTTCGCCATCTATTCTCTTAATACTTTCTGCTTTTCTCTTATTAGTTTTTTTAACATATATATATATATCAGCTAAATATATTCTATCTAAGAATTAACAAACTGAATTAGTTCTTTTAAATTTTCTTTACACTTTAGTTCTCTAAAATTCGTAATAGCAGTTTTATTATAAGCTGTGCTTTCTGCTGATATAACCATTTCTAAAAGTACAGCAGCGCTCTCTTCTCTGTTTCTCTCTTATATTAATTGGTATTTTTGTTCTATCACGCTCTTCCTCAGCTTTGGCAAAATGCAATCCTTCACCTGTGGCACCCAAATGAAGTACTAACTGAAATTCGATTTTTTCTCGATTCTTTTTTTTTCAATTTTTTCTCAATTTTTCTCTACAATTATATAATTTTATTTAACATTATTTTTAATTTGTTCTTTATAACTAATGGTATTCCATGCTATAGATTCAAAGCGGGAGTCACATTTTCTTTTATTTCAATAGCAAAACTTGTTGTAACAATTCAGCTTTTGACAAATATGCCTATGTTTGACCAACTTGTCTCCATGGGAACTGTAATTAGTTGGCTCTAATAGTCTGTAAAGAGCAAAGTTCCAGAGTTTTGGTTTTCTAAATCAATTCGTACGATTGTGCCCTTACTTTTCTATGCTGCGATTGGCTCGTGCGTTGTCTACATTTAAGTTTGAAGTAAACTATCAAGAAGAGTACAACAACAAACTTAAGTTTATCTACTAATTCACTTCCAGTTATGCCTGGACACTTAATCACTATGACCAAACTGTACCTTAATTATTCATATTTTTATTTCCGTCATACATTCTTGTATATTATAATTGGTTTATATATTTTTTGCCCTTACAGCTAAGCGATGTCTCATAGTGACCACAAGTATTAGAAAGTAACGAATTTGAAAAGCGTTTGTCCATTCCGTTTGGCCCACTTCATTCCGTATTTAGTTTTCAACCTCGTGGGTTATTGTATATAATACCTTTCACAGATGTCTAAGTATCTCGGACCCAATATATTTAGGGCACATTTTACTCTTTCCAAGTGTAACTAAGTTTTTGACATACTCAATCGCCAAAACGTTAGATATGGCACTTCTACCAAATTTAAATTTTACATGATTTTTCCTTACTCCATCCATAAAATTTAGAGACTTCATTAACATATTACATTATATATTATTACTAATCTGTATTGCCAGATTTTTCTCTTTTTGAGTTCTGTTTCATTGCTGGTTTTTCCATACATAACGTCTTTCGCTTCTTTTCGTGTTATGTCATCCACCAATTTTTTTCCCACTGTGATTGTTGAAATTGCGGATTAACCAGCTTAACGCAATTTCTGCGTTATACATTGTGTGTAGCTCACGAACTGACAAAATAAAATTGATCGTGTGTACATGAATGTAGTTGAATAAGTAGCTTGCGGTGAGCTGTGCGTTAACGGGAGTTTTTGGCAAACTTCTAAGACGACAGTGCACCGAATGCATTTTCGATTGTCCTCATTAGGTTCTCCCCTAGAGGAAACGCTGCATCGCCCTCAAAAAATAAACTACGAAGACCCGAGGTGATGAGTTTAGTTTCAGGCAGCTGTAATCAACCTTGCTACCGTCCAATGTCAAGTGCAGTAAAAGTGTAGTTCGTATCACACTCTGCTGGCAGAATTATTGAGTGGGTGCCTGAATGAACGAGTATATTGCAAAATATTTGTAAGCGGAGCAACAGGTTACCTTTGTAGTTGGGAGGATGCACAATGTTAAAGTGTTTTCCATCTATAGCGCTAACGCAGTGTGGAAGATTCCAAATGTTTTTGAAATAAGACGCGATACGCTCCCACTCAGATTTGTTTGACATAGACGAACGGAACAAGAACACCCCATAAGACGTGATAACTGTCTGACACATCCATCATGAGCCAACTATCTGCAAACAACCCAAAGTAAATGTTTTTTGGAGTTACGATTATAACAAATAACAAATTTTGAGCAGTTTTAAGAACAATCTGCATTAAGTAGGCCTATACGAAGATGTTCCCCGTCAAATTTAGAGGAAATTTAAATATTTCAGGACACATGCGAACATTCTTTTTAAATTTCTTGGCGTCAAAAATAATACATAGAGACGAAGGCGGTCAAAAATAACCCATTTTCATACTTACGGGAATGACGATAATGCTCGCCTATCATTCTTATTACATAATCCAAATAATTAAATCGTCACTGTTAATTTTCTTTTGTCGATAAAATGTTTTCTTATAAGCCTATTAATTATTGCTACTTCACTGTAAATATTATATTATTAACTATAGTCCGAACTTACCAGTAATAATTGATATCGTCTTCTCCTTGTAAGAATATATTAGTTTTAATAAAGGAAATTATATTTTAAAGAAATTGTTCCCTCTATTAATTTTGTATTTCTTCTTACGCGTTTACGACAACAAATGCTAGCCAAATGGGCCGGAAACAACGCACAAGCATTGTGTTCAGCACTTTAAGCTGCCCTTTCCCTCCGAGGAACCCCTACATCCTCTTACAAGTCCCCGTGATACTTACAAAGTTTTTAACTACCACATAATTGCTGATAATACGTGCATTACAAATACACGTACTGTTTTTCGCTGTAGTTTCCCATACGTTCACTAGATTCCACTCGATCTCTATCACACTTAGTATCTTTAATTCCTCCTTCAAAAAGGCAACTACTTTCATCTTTTCTCTAACGCGGAAAATTAGCTCACGTACCAGTGCTAAAATGGATGGATTTGTTCACTGCAAAATATATATTCGGTTAACTTTTATCCCAATTGTAATTAGCGACTGCAGTCGTCATCATCGCTGCGATAGGTCCCAAACCACAATTAACCCGCTCCACTCGACCATTAACCTGGCGTGGTCCCATTACAATCTTGACTAAGAAAAACCTAAAAATTTTCGGAGGTAAATGCACTGAGTCTATCTGAAATTATCACCGATAGTTCACTATAAGAATTAAAATGCGACATTGAAGATCTACAAACTTCGCTGAAATTTATAGTAGTGGCCGCGTAAAGACGAACAAATTTCAAAAATCACCAGGAAGACGCTTTTATTCTTGGTTTCCTGTAATGTAAACGATCCAAAATCATTCATATGCACTCTCAAGAGACATATTTTCTTCGCAATGCTATATATTAAACCCTCACGCTTGCCTCCTTCAACGAAAATGCAATTCACTTTAGGTATTTACTGATAAGATATGATCTTCTCTCTCAATCCAAGAAACCAATACCATTTGAACATCATTTCCGATACTATATCGCAAATCGTAATCCCTTTTGATACCTAGCAAGTGTAAGAAGTCAAAAAGTAAATTTTAAACCGAAAATATATGGTATTTACATGCACACATTTTACTCCTTTCATTTCTCTTTCTTCTTTTCTTCTTTCATGTTTCCGTTTGATTAACTGCAACTCTCCTTTTGTTGTTTTACATCATAGGCAATCTCGATTATCCACGATCATTTATTCTCTCGCGAGAATATTTCAAATTCTCTCTAAGGAGAATATTTCAAATCTTTTCTCATTTGTTCTTATAATATTTTCAATTTTAAAATTAATTTAAAAATTGCTTTGACTTCCGATTACCAATCTCGATTTTCTTTTAATTAATTGTTAATTTCAGTTTAAATATCGAACTCTCATGTATGCATTACACTTTAACTGTTATTTTGCGTGGTCTGTCTGTTTCTGCTATCTCATCTTCAACGTAACTTTTATTTTTGTCTTTTGATATTGTTTCGCTTACGAATTCCACGTATTAAATTCGCAGAAAATGGCGAATAATTTTCAATTTTATTTTGATAGTTCGTGCGTTAAGCAAAAAGCAGTCATGATGTTCAGCACTCTATTTGGTATTTGATGGACTTCTTACCTTCTAAGTGCTAAGTTTACGCTAATAATGACGTTGATACGGTTACAAAAATAACATTGGCTGATTTAAGTTTTCATAAAAATTAGTCGATTTTCTGACAAAACAAATTCTAAAGAAATGAAAAACAAGCACGCATCCTTGCACCCGGCGGCTGAGGAAAGATTACCAACAGCTGGCAGAAAATTTCACGGGAAAACGGATTAAAAATTTCGCAATGAATTTAGCTAATGGTAACTTGCCTCTAAAGGGGTATATAAACAATATATTTTTGCAAGTTAGTCGAGAGAGTCGAGTCAAGAAAGTTGAATTGCAATATTCGAACGGACAAGACCAAAACGAGAATTGAAGCATTGTAGATATAAGTTCCTATACATAATTTGTAAGTAGATCTCCTAACAACTGTGAATATTATAAATATCTTAAAAATCACAACTCAGCGGTGCGATCTTAACCTCAAAAGAAGTTGAATAAAAAATGTAAAACCACGAAAGACGATTTGCGTTACAATATATTCTGCATTTTGTGCCTCTTGTTGTCAAACCACTCTATTACCTTTACTGGGATACAAGGTAAATTACGTTTGTGTAGAAGTACACACAATTCAGAAGGAAATGATTTATAATAAAGTTTGTCTGCCGCTCTGTCCGTCTGATAATTGTCTATGTATTTTTACGTTTAAACTGCAGTTCGCAGTTTTTTAAACATTTTGATGCAATTTATCACATGTGTTTGGCCCAAGAAGACACGCTATTGAAAATAAGAGATGCATTTTCAACTAAAACGCTTATGATGTATAGAGACGAAATCTTTCGACTACCGAAGATTAAACATCAATTAACCATCAAAAACTGCTTCCAGATCATTAAACGATGACATCTACAGCAAAGTATCATGGCTTAACCTATAATTGAAAGTGTTGAAAGGCCCTCTACTGAAACACAAATTTTAAAATCCTTTATACTCAACGACATGCATTTACCTTACACCTCGAAACAAATAAACGTAAATCAAGTTTCAGGCGGCGGAAACCTTCAAAGTTAGGAATACAACAGCTCAACATCATCTGAACAAATTAATACACCCGAATGTTGAATTATATTAGACGAATCATTTATAAAAAGAAAGGAAAATGGAACCAGCATGGGCCCTTTGCGGGCCGCCGGATTTTATTTATTTAGTTCAATAAAAATTCATTGCAAAAATTTCAATCAGCGATGATAATAAAGTACATATCATACATAAAATTTCTATGACGCGACTCTTAGTAAACTTCGCAAGACACTTAAAAAGCTATGGTAAATATTTTGTAATTGTAACTGTAAGGCTCAAAGAGTTAAGATGATGTGAGAATTATTCAAAATGTTGCGACAAATGTATGCGTATAGCCTACCCAATTCTGTTTTATTGATTGTGCCCTTGTAATTTATTTATTAGCGTG
>NW_024002876.1:56707-82170 GCF_014805625.2 Glossina fuscipes
AAATGCCAAAATGGTTTTGGAGCCTAACTTAGTTGGTAGGAGCCGACCAAATGTTGCATCTGGTCGTACCAACCCTTTTTATTTGGTTCTTTCAGCACTTGTAACTGGAAGAAACCGCTATGAATAGATAACGAAGCGATCGATGTGTCTCACAAAGACGGATTTTATTGCTAAGAAAGTAGATTAGATTAGATAAATTACCATTCTTGTAAACTAACTCAGAATTATTATGCTACAATATAAAATTATAAAATGATGCACTTGCATTTTGCGTTTATTTACTTCCAGAAATATGAACAGCTTGAAGTGTGCCACAAAAATGCCATATAAGCAAATTAATATAAACAACGACGACACACTTCAAGGTGTGGATTATGTAATTTGCAGTATTTTTATTTGTGGTCAGTTATGCTAAACCAACACAGAAATATGAATATGCAAATGCAAGTGCATGAACAATTGCTATGTTAATAACTGCTCATTCAACCAAACATGAATGTGTAAAGCAAGAGTACGGTATTGAGTGAGAGTGTATATAAAATTAAACCGAGTACAAATCGAATAAGAACTATATTGTTAAACTAAACAAATACAAATAAGATAAAGTATACATAAACATAAAGTAAACAGTAACATAAAAACACAACCTATCCTAGAACAAGACAACCGAGTTACGTAAACACTTAAGAATAAAATGTAATATGAAAATTCAGTACATATCGCCGATGTATGATCGGAAAGGTACGATTTAAATAAAAGTTTTTTTGGCCGATCCCTTTAGATATGAATGAGACCATTTTATAAGGCCAGGTGTAGAAACAATTTTTATTAATTTAAAGATCAGTAATTCTTGACCAAATTGAACGATGTTCATGTAAATAACATCTGTCTGAATGCCATTTTGAAATGAATCAAAGATATAACGAGCGAACACCAAGAGATTAGTGACAGTAGGATTTACCTTTCACAAAACCATGCTGTTGTGGTGAAACTATTGAGTTTATAGGGTTCACGAATCAGTCTGTTAAAATTTTTCCAAAAGTTTTAGTAAGAAGAATATTTTAGCAAAAAGCCTATAGTTCTTCTAGATTGCCTACTGGCACACTTATATGTAACGGTAAAATGCACTTCTAGTTATCATAAAAAACTCCGCTAGCTAGAGACAAATTAAACCCGTAATTAGTTTGACTAAGATGTCTACACATTTGACAAGACTACACAAGAGATTGCTATCCGGATCCTGAAAGCAGGAAAATGTTAGCCGACAAAACCATTACAAACTTCAGATTCTTATCTTATTTTAGAGAAAATATCATAATTACTAATGTGACGTGGATAGCTAATCACATACGTATAAATTTTGTAACAGTGTAATTGCTCAAAACTCTTTGTAAATAAGTTAGAAATATTCTGCGGGTCAGATGTTTCAAGAATGTTAAGATGCATATGCGATGGTAATCTATGAATCCTTCTTCTAGAATTCACAAAACTATAAAAGCACTTAGGATTTCTTCTAAAGTTTAATCTTACTTTCTGCAAATAGTTTTATTAACGCTACTTATTATTAAAACTTAAAAATCCTTGTTTAGCTACCATGTAAGGAGCAAAAACAATAGGACAACCATTTTTTCTGCATTTTTTAAAGAGGCTGTGTTTATAATTTGGAATGCGTTTGCATTTCTTCGTCCACTATGGAGAACACATAGACGTCGTGTCAATCAAATCTAATTTCACACGGCGCAGAAATATTGGTTTAAGTGTATCATAAAGGAAACTCGAAAGAGTATCAAGATTAGTGCTAGAAGATTCTCAGTATACACCGATCCATAATTGGTCTTAATAAAATTATATTCTTGTGCTCTTTTATTACCTTCATTCCGTTTACAAAACCTAACATCCAAAGAAATATAAATAGTCGGATGAAAACCATCTTCCGGCTTGGCAAAGGGACTTATATAAGTCATTGATAGATCCACTAAATTGTAAATCTATAATCGGCATACTAAACTCTTCCAGCTTGATAGCAACATCATTCGAACGCAGAGAGGTGGACAGCTCGTGAATGAGATTCACGTGTGGTGCGCAGACAGGCAAATCATACGTAGCTGATATGAAGACCCTGTTAAATGACTTAATTCGGATACAAATGAATTTCACACTATCTAAATTAGAAAAACGAAACTACTTTTCTGGAATTGTGGCAGGCAGTGCAATCAAGACCCCAACATCAATTCCACCCGGCCTTTTGATATTCCAGACAGCAAACTTCTGAACAGATTACTTTTGTTTTCAACCATGGCTCTGTAAACACAATCACCTGAAATTTACAGCCTGTTAAATTAAAATATAAATCTTTATTTTTAGCCTGAAGAACTCTTACATTTTAAACAAGTATTTCAAATTATTGGATTGGACATCTAGTTTTTTGGCACCGAGCCAGCACGTGGTTTATATTTTTTCCTAAAGGTAAACTCTGTAACCAATAAAATTAAATACACTAAAGTGTCTCGACGATTATAATTCAATATCTTCTCAGCTGACGTACTCGTGACTAATCGAAGGGCAAAAATCGTTATACCTGAAGGAATTACCACAAGCTTATCCTCATTTGGTGGCTGCAAATCACCAGCGACACCAGTTTCACTTTAGAATCAAATGTAGACTTGAAAGCTAATGCAGATGTAGAAGTACCTACCCCCAATTATAATCGAATTTCATCAATAGTGTTTACGCGACCAAAATTTTTTCAAGCAACATGCTAAATGGAGTTCACGCTAGTTTGAATGAAATTCTTTAACTGAAAGCTGTGTAGTTTCCAAAGGTACTTATATGAAAACGTGGGGTTGGAAAGCGATTGGCAAGCGTGCAAAGTTTTTAATTTTTGCATCGACAATTTTGCCCCTGATAAATCAGTTCACTTTGAGATATTTTCCCCAATAATTTCTAGGGTATTGATGATTGTCGCATTATTCTTTTCTTTTGTTAGAATATAAACATCATCAGTTTGTAGGCAATGTTCGATTTTTGAAATGCGAAAAAGAATCTAACTTATCTTATTAAGAGGAATTTGAGAAAGCGTAACTGATAGTCGCAATCCTTGCCGAAAAAAAACCGACTCTGCCAAAGCGGTTTTCAAGACCTATTGTAGGAATCACAATATGATTTCCTTCAGAAATTGCTTCCGTTGCGAACAAACTGATGTGCAGTAGAGCATCAATACAACTCGTGCCTGAGTTAAATACAACTTGTTGCTTTATAGCATAAGTTTTAGATTCAGGAAATCAAGCTAATCTAGCAGCCACAATTTTCTGTATCAGCTTCATAGGAAGGACAGCAAAGATTGGATATAGTGAGTTACGCTTACTTGAATCTGTCAGCGTTTCGCTTATTTGATATAAAATACAATCCAAGCCCGATGTTCTGTCTTTTATTTTGGCAATACAGTTCTGAAGTTCCAATACGGCCATAGGTTTTTCTAGGAATGCAGCGCATCAATCATTGAGAAGAACATCTGAGAAAGTAACTAATTTTAATGACGTTTAAGGGGAATCTGCAACCGGAAGAGTACTCAAACCATATTTCTCTGAAGTGGTTAGATATCTCGTGTGACTCGATTTATATTGAGTGTTTTTGATTATCTTGATTCTTTCTGAAATCAAAAGCTTTTTGTTTTCATACTTGGACATTAGTATGAGCAGGAAATTTTTTGAAAAGATTTCATAAGTCCATTTTGTTGCTTCTTACCAAGGTTTGCTTGTAGTTCCACCAAGGGCTATACGTTTAATATGGTTTTTAGAATGAGGCATAAAAAAATGTTCAACAGCAGAGATAGCTTTGGCCATAGCAGCATCATGATTGCAATTTACGTTAAAAGCTCTCAAGCTACGTTGGTATTTAATTTGCTTGTTTGATTGTTCTTAAGGTTGAATTGGTTTTGTCGGTGTGTCGTTTAAAGTTGATTTCTTGTTTTATGGGGATTGTGACACGATCGCAATTCTGTTATCGGGTAAATAGTTTAGTGCTTCATATCTATGGCGAGCTTCCCTAATATCACAGTAGTTTTCAATCATGATTTCCCGCATTTGTAAACATCAAGGGCAATCTTAAAGCCGAACGATGATCACTACAGTTACTGCACAAGGCACGACAACATTCGCTAAGTTTATGTGGATTTAGTCCGTAATTAATACGCGTTGGGTAGCTATTACGTCTTTTTATTGTGTGTTCAAGTCGCTAACAATATTTACATTTCATAAGATTTAGGATATAATGCTCAACTTGATATTTACAGGAAGCAATATCAACGACAGGTAGTTGGTAGCGACCAAAAGTAAGAAATATATCAGCATTGGCTGTTTTAAATTTATAGGTATGCATTATACCTTAGCACTTTATCTCGATAATTATTTCAGGCGCATGATTTAGATAACGAGCATATATAATGCCGTCTACCGAATTTAACCATTCAGGTAGTTTCGATGAGGTTGGGCTTAAGCTCGAAAGGCACTTATTTTCGAATATGGGTACAAATGGTATGTCCAGTGTTTGTAGTCTTGTGATAATACGTCTTCTAAATAACACTTATAAATATATTTGTTATCATTCATATAATCATGTTAGTATTAATTGTGAATCATTGAGTGCTTGCTAGCTACTGCTAACAAATGCGAGTGCATTAACACTATAGTCGGGAAAGGATACCCTTGATTCTGCGATTTGAAACCGAATCCTGGATATGATTCATTATATAATTTAAAAAGAACATGTACAGGTTGTTGCAACCCATAATTTGTGCGGCATTGAGAAAACTTAATCTTGTCATAGCTTCTAGTGCGCCAGTTAGGAACGTGAAGATCCATCGGGCCAAATTGGAATGGCCATTTCCCATAGCGTTTTATCATTTAAGAGACGAAGGTTTTGTTTGCAAAGATGGTAGGTCGCTCAGCTTAAGCGTGTGCTCAAACGGCTGCGGGATAACCGAAGTATTTCACAATCCAAGCAGATCAAATAGTAGGAATTGTTTTTCTAGCGGCTCTATTAATCAGGTCTGACAAACGAGATTAATAGGCTAGTAACGTGACAGCAAAATATTTCTGATGACATTCCGTCTAAAGGTCTTTTAACTGCAAACGGACTTAGTTTAAACATTGTCTTTAGATGTAAATATGACATATATTTTTTCTGTTAAAAGAATGTTAGTTGCTGCCAATGATGGAAAATGGGTAACCTTTTTAGGTTTTTTGTACGAACAGGATCTGGGTCTGATAAGTTCAGGAATTCCTTAGGACTCTTATCCGGTGATCGCGAAGCCATTATGTAATTGAAATTTTAACCACTAACTTATAGAGTATTAAAGGCATCTACTTAACTAAACAGAAAAAAATTTTGTATTTGATGAAAAATTCAATTGTCAAATTTTCCAAATTTGTTTGTTTTACTGTACTGAACTATCAAGTTTACTGTTAAAATCACCTTTAAATCAAAATATAAAACAAATCGTACAACAAAACGGTGCATATTTGACCCAAATCGGACAATCCGAAGCATGTTAAATAAAGTGCTGAAGTTCATATAAAAATAATGGATCTCTTTTTCCACAAACTAATATAAAACAGAACATGATTTACTATTCCAAGGTCAGTGGTTTCAATCTTAAAAACAAACTGAACAGAATTTATATAAATTTGAAAACCAAGGCTCCACTGCAATACTTGTCTAGTCACGGTTACGCTTACCCTTAGACCCTTAGCTATGAGCAAAGATGGCGCCTTTTAACAGGAAAAGGGCTTAAGTCGTCTGTCATCGCTTGTGCACAATTGTTCCTCAAAAGAAAGCAAACCTTTTGGTTTCTTTTCAGTTAATTAACTTACAAAAAATTTCCTCTGCTTTCTCTGAATCAACAACGAAGATCCGTCAGTAATGAATGATTGGATTACACCATTTCCAAATTTTATTCCATTTCATCAAAAACGCAGTTAGAATGCGCGCATACTATACTTAACTGTTATGTGAAATGTTTATACATTTATTGTTGTGTTGTTATGTTAAACGTGCACGCTTTTTTTTATTTCTAATATTTTCTAGTCATCTTAAATGTAATCAGAACATTAAGCAAATTTATCGTTTTAAGAAATTTTTGCTTAAATAATCGGCACCACACTTCTACAAAAGACAGAATGCCAATGTTATTCTTAAGCTGTGCAAAATTTCGCCAGAAGCGAAATCGGAGATGCAAAATTTGTTTAGTATCATGCCACATGCGGTAACAGAAAATGTTCATATTTCAAAACCACATCATCCGAACCTGCTTAAGAATAACCCTTTCATATTATATACCTCCTAGCAATTCACATTATGTGGACATATATTCTATTTAATAAAGGTACCGATTACAGGATTAAATGGGCAGGTGAAAGAGCACCTGTGAATTTATTTTAATGACGGCCGAACCATCATAAACGAATGTTAAAAAGAGAATTGAAAAAGGTGTCTCTTCGAGTTCTTGACAAAAATCCCACGTCAACTTTGTTACCAAGAGTTCCACTTTGTGCCTTTAGAATTCGAAACCTTAAATTGATTTTTCACTGGTCACGCTCGCGATAGGTTTTACTTTTTCAGAATCAGGACGAGAAAATCTGATATTGCGGTTTATGCAGCACGGTGAATAACACAGAATACTCGCTTTCTCACGATAGAAGCTCTAACTTCTTGAAATTGTCACAAATTTAGTATTTTGTAACCCGAAACTACTTCTGTGCGATTTTATGGTTTTATACGAAGCCTTTCTAGTTTAAGCTCATACCTTTCAATTATGGTCTGCAGGATGATGTAGGTTTCATTTTCAACTCTTAGGGGATATATTTACTAATCAATTGTTTACAGGAACTTATATCCAAGTTTAGTGCTCGAAGATCAATATTTAACTCTCCTGACTCAACTGACTTGATCTTCAACAAACACTATGCTTATATACCCATTGCAAGCAGCTTATGAGCCCGATATTTCATTTTGACATTTTCGTGTTAATTCCTTTTTCCGCGAACTACTAAACCTTTTCGGTGAACACCAGCTGCATTAGGCTACTGTCCCGAAGGATGTCAAAAGGTAGGTTTCCATTTTAAGAATTTCGTCTCCTAAAAAATCGAACAGTTTCCATGTTTCATAAAATGTATGATTTTCATAACAATATAAATTCCAAAACAGGAAAATTTTTTCCATTAAAATATATCTTACTTTTTTTGAGTGCGTATGCAAGCAGCATTTCTTACTGACTTAGTCCGTCTAAAATCAATAAACTGAAAAAAATAAATAAAAACAACTAAAAAAAAATTGAATTTGTGAAAGATAAATAATATTGTTACAAAATTCGATTTTCTCGATCTTGTTCGTATCACTAGATCGTGGTCCTTCTTTTTAAGACAAATACCCTTTCACGTTTTCCCTTCAAGACTCTTTTATTTATAATCGATTTATATAAGGGTAGGACTATTTACAGTTTTACAGCGTTCTTTTAATAAGCTTTTTTTCAACTAAAATGTTCTTTTCCAATTCAAACGTTCTTGTCCGACTGACTCTGCCTTCCACAAATTTTCTGTTTATATACATTTTTACAAGCATATTACTATTGCTTAACTCCATGGTTTCATTTTTTAATCCGGCCGGCGCTTGATTTTTCCCTGTCTCCGAAAATCATTGTCTGGGAAAATCAATTAGTTGGAATAAATGGATTTAGGATTTCCGTAATAATTGTTAAGTGTTAATAAATAACCCTTTAATGTGATTCAACGTACAAATATTAGGCAGAATGCTTCGACATACCATCTTATGGAATAAGATCGAACATAGAATTGTTATGAGATGGAGAAGAGCTCTATGGGATGCTTCCAATCCCACTGTGCTACCTAAAAACGTGTAAAACAAGTAAGAATCAATATAACGTCAATACTTTCTCTATAGATTTTTTATTATTTCTATTTCATTAATATTCATTTCATTATTTCATTAAGACATTTCATAATAGAAATAAGTACGTGTATGTATTGAATATTTAAACAATACACATATGAAAATAAAAAAATATATAATTCAAAGTTTGTTGACATAAAGAATTAAAATAGTATTCTTTTAGTACAAATTAGAGTAGAAATATGATGAATTTAATTAAACACTCGTCGTCAACTTCGAAATCACTTGGGATCTCGCGGAAAACGACCCATCACCCTCGATTTTATTCCTTAGCAATTGATTTTGACTCCATAATAATTGTTGGATGGTATCTGGAAAGCGGTTTTCATAATCAATTTGCTGCTGAAGCGATCGCGGGTGCCAAAGAGCACGTTTCTTTCTTGGGCTTGGGACGTAATTGACAAAATACGTCTAACAAAACGAAAACAAATATTAAACTTTTGAAAATTTTAAATCACATACGTCTACTTACTTGCGGTTCTAAGCTGTACTCGATATACCGTTCTCAGGCGGCACATCTCGTATACTAGGGCTTCTAAGCACAAAAAAACAAATTAAAAACAAACGTCGAATTACACATTAAAAGTTTACTTACCCCTCTACCCCACGACAATGATATCGATAAATTTATTATGTTTTAATGTGCATTTATTTTGTTTGTTTTCAGTCTATTTATCCCATCTATCTATTTATGCTAAAAACAAATGCTACTTAAGCAAAGGTTAAGAAAGCTTCTTAATTAACTAGAATATAAAGAATTTTTAAGCCTCGGTACAAAACATTGTCAACAAATTTCCATTTAAGTTCTTTTATACCCATTAGATTAAATCCTCGTTCTAATCGTGATCATCATTTGATTCAATATTTTCAGTGTGCAAATTTTTAAATTTGCCCAACCGAACATAAGTAATCAATGTATATAATTTGCCAGAAGAGTCCTTATTATCATCGATCTATTGTTTTCATAAGTTATACAATCGTTAGTTTCGCCACTTTAAAAACGGCTCTAAAAACTACTTTACTTAAATATGTGATTTTATAACAAGTTCCATTTGATATAAATTCAACCTCTTTCTCCATTTTGCAAAACTATATCAAATATATAAGTAGAGTAAGTGTATAATAAATTTTCTAAAGTTTATTTTTCTTTTTTCTTCAATTCATTCGCTAAATATTGGTCCTTTACTCCTTTAACAGTTGATTTGTTTGCTCATTCACCAGAGAGGAAAACCAACTACTTTTTTCGGAGTTTGAGAGTTATAATTAATTATAAACAAAAACTTCCTTCTTCTTTTCTGTTTATTCATATATATATATATGAATGATAACGACGAAATTGACACGGAAATCTTACGCGGTCGTGATTATCAATTATCGGCTTATTCGCGACCGAAACTTAACTTTCCGATACTGGGCTACCATGCTGATAAATAAAATGCTTCTTTACTGACATTAATGAAAATATTAAGGTATTGATGTATACTTGATATAATCATTTCGTTTTATTTAGAATAGCAGCGGTTCAGTTGATGGTTGCATGCGTGCCAATGGTCACCCTGGGGACAATCCCTTTTACAGTAACATTGACAGCATGCCGGATATTAGACCTCGTCGTAAATCAATTCCCCTGGTATCGGAACTGGTAAGTACCAAATAAAAATTAATTGTTTCCAATATCAAATTATAAAAATAAAATAACCATATGTATTTATGTGCAATATTATTGTAACTGACAAATCTTACGCTGTCACACAACCAACTCTTCCCCTTACTTTCTTCTGTACATATACTTAATTTTAATATATTAAACCTGTACAAATATACAAAACATTTATAAATATAATATAATAAATACGTATATATACATATATAATATATATATATGCATATAAAATAAATGCATATGTTAATAAATATATATATACATATAATATATAATATATATAATCCAAAAAAAAATGTCAAATTTTTGTATAGGCGAAACTTTGAAGACCTCGGCCAAAGGTATGCAAAAGTCTCTTAGACCCTCTGGGGTGATTATCTATTTGAAAAGTGCTTACACTTTGTGATAGTAGCTCAAAATTCTATATACATCATATACATATTTACCTTATTTTTACTATCAGCTTCTAAAGTAATGTTTTCCACTTTATTTACGCTCTTCTATTCCTTCTATGAAACAATTATGAAATGGATCAATTGAAACGTATACTTGATTGAACGTTCTCTCATGGATTTACAGGTGCTTAAGGTATAGAATCTGAATACTCATGAATAATATATATTTAGAAAATACATTCTATCAAAACTTTGTTTTCCAAATTTTAATTACACGTGTGTTCTGGTACACATTCGACTTTATCACTAATCTTTACTTAGCTTTCACGAAAAACGACAATAGTGATATATACTTTGAAGTCTTTGAAGTTTTAAATATTCGAGCAATTCCGAAAAAAGTGTTGTTAGGTTTCAATTTAAAATTTCTCGTTAAACTACGACAATAATTCTGTCCTATAATTTAAGCATTCTTTTTTAAAAGCAGTTTGTAAGAATCTCATTGTTGGGTGCAAAATTATTAATGAATGATGCGGACAAAACGCACATTAACACATTTGCACTTTCTTCGACAAGTCTGATTGTTTTTATTTTTATGTATTATTGCTTAAAAGCTTGTTTTAAGCAGTAAGCGGGCTGTAAGTGTATTTCCGCAGGTACTTTATCCTCTACTTATGACCATAAATTGTTAATAATTAACAATTAAATAATAATTATTAGCATCATGCTTTTGCCACCAACACAACCCTAACAAAATATGAATCCAGTCTGAGTTGTAGTCTAATCTGTGAAATCGGCTTCTTTGCATGTTAGATTGGTCGATTAAGACATTTCGCCTAAATTCCTCATTTTAAAAGTTATTCTCCGCAGGGTAATAGTTTTTGATAAATTTAAGTCTCCGACGCATATCACATGTTATGCTTTAATCATAATCGTCCGTAAGGGACCAAGTTAACTAGTTTCGTCGAACAAAATGTACAGCTTCTTAGGAACCCGTATCTTGCTAATAGCCATTAACAATTCTTGCCCCTAAAAAGTTTATAGTGGTTAGGCAACATGTAGCGTGAAAAAAGTTTTTTTATACATTATACCAATTGCGGGTATAGGGAATGTTACAATTTTGAGAATGTTTGTAACGGACTCGAAATAGACCCACTTTTTATCTACGTTTATTCATCTGCCTGAGGTCCTTGCATTCTTATGTTCAACCTTCTGGTCGCGATTTTAATAAGATTTCGATGTTTTTTAGCTCAGGTTGTTGGTCAGCTTGAGTGATATATATATATATAGGTGTATTTTTACATGTTTTCATGTCGGCCACGTAAATGTGACCGTGTTGTGGGAAGGATTTTTTTTTCATTTTTGCCAAAAATTTTCCATTTTTCGTTTATTTAATTTTTATAAAATTGTTTTATTTACATATTGTGACATTCTGTTTGTTTTTCGATTGCTTTTGAGTTGATATGGTGCAATGGGTATTATTGTAATGTAGAAAACATGTTAATGTGTAGATGGGAAGTGTAAGTGTGTGTATCTGATAAAAGAGCGGATATTATGCATAAATAAAAAGCATGTGTAAAGGAGTAAGCCAATAAATTGACTGACCATTTATAGTACCAAAATAAGCTCATACAGCTAAAATAATTTATTCATGCCTCTTATTGCATCAAAAAGGAAGAGTTTAAAGAAGAGTTGACATAAATTTTATTATTTCATTTCATAAATAATTTAGAAAAATAACCAAAGTTTCATTTCAATGCCAAAGCCAAACTCGTACACTATACACAAATTTAATTTTTTCCTTAAATATTAATATCTGGTATGCTTGCCTTTGTTATCACCATTTTTAATCTATTTAGTATATACTTTCAAGTTTTTCGTAAACCGTTGGTTCAATTTTTTGTTATTCGTCCCGAAGAGTTTCTTGAAATCGTCCTTGGGATTTATAGTGTAATGGGGAATTTTCCTATCGAGATAGCCCCACAAATTTTTTTTGGGTTTATGTCTAAACTCTGGGTTGGTGTATTCATGACATGCAGTAAATTATATAACACGCACATTGTCTACGTCATGCTTAAGGACATCGTCTTGGTGAAAATAAAAATATATCAAGACCAAAATTTTAATCCGCACTCTCCAAATGTTCCTCTTTATGTAGTAAAGCAAAACAAAAATTTTCTTTTTTTCTGCTGGATTATATCGACGACCATAGGTATCTCCACCGATTTCAAGGATGGTAGGCAATCATTCATTTTTAGAATTTTAAGAATAGATAGATTACTTTGTTTTTGGGCCTCAGGAACATTAAGAAGAATACGTATTTAGTCTTCCACCAGAACCCTCTTGTTCTGATATTAAAGCTTCCCTAGCGAGATTAAAATTGTGATCCCTGAGAGGATAACGTTAAGCAACTGCACCGGCAATCTTGGATCTTAATCTTAATTCAATGTACAAACAATCAAGCAAATTTACTACAATTAAGAGAACGTAACTATCAAGAAGGAGTAGTCTGCTGTTTTAAACGACCTTTAAATTAATTAGGTGGCTCGAGAAAAATACAGAACATTTATGATAAATTTGCTAACATGTGCTAGACGTGTTTGGCTATTGATGGCCTGTCCTCAAACTGTTAGTTTCGATTATCCGTGTACCGGTTTGAGAGAGATTATATTTTCATGCAAATTTAAAACTTTGTCCTTTTAAATTAACTACAGCGGCTACATAACATTCTACCTACACTCAACAATCTTACAAAATATATGCACTATAATTTGAGAGGCTCGAGCTACTGATTATGACAAACTTTCGCCGATATATTGTAAGTTATTAAACTAATGACACCAATTTTGAATAGCGAAATGCTTCACCATTAAATTTACGTGTATACTAAAGCATAATTCGTTTTTTTCTTTTACGTATCAGCAGCCGAGAATGTAATTATTATTCATTGAGCATGTTTTCAAGTATACTTTAAATTCAGATTTCTTAAATTTCTATAAACTGACCGTAATGTTCTTCATCGTATTGCCAATTATAAATCAAATTTATAAATCGTAAGTACATACTCATTGGCATATTTGCCTAGTTTTGACCGCCACTGTATAGGATTGTATGTATTTTTTCATTATACTAACGTTTGCTTAAACACGGATGATGCCGTTGTATTCTCAGAGATATGTTTAACATTTCAGAAGAATAGGCACGATCTTACTACATACCATACTTACTCATACTTACTCTTACTACATACCACGGAATCTAACGTACAAGGTTTTATTTTGTGCTTCTTTTTATGAATTTTTACCCCTCATTTGTTTTTATTTCTGCAACAGTTTTCTTAATTTGGATATATACGACTTACTTGATTTGGGCTTTATGTATGCTTATGATCCACTTCAATCGTTTTATATGTTATAGAGTTTTTGTTTTTGTATTGACTGATTTTTAGGTATTGCCGAGTTTGACACCAAATTTGTATACGATTCGATAAAAGCATTTAGTTAATTTGAATTCCCAGTTCTTACAAAGCTAAGATAATCCTTCGTACGTAATCAAAGTAATAAATGGCGCTATTGACTCGCCTGCATTACTTGGTGAAATAAGCTTTAATGTACCCAACCGCTTCTCCAGGCACTTTACCTTTAAAGTCCATTAAAGCAACATTGGTTAATGCGCGTGATTTACCTAAGCCGTACTTAAACTAGCTCTTAACCTTAAAATGTCACGATGAGTCGAAAATGAATTGTTGTTAACTATTATCGGTTGCCAAGCTTAAGCATGTTTGCGATGGCTTAGGGGTTCAATCGCAATTTGGTCCTATACCGGTTGTGTGTGTGGCTCTATGCTAGTTGTGTACATGCTTTTTTTCTTCTTTTCCTTCTTATTTATTTTATTGTACGTATACAAAGTTTTACTATTAATTAATTCAAGATTTACTTTAAGAGTCAATTGAACTCGACTGTCAAAATGTTTAGTTGAGTTCCTTGAATAAGTGGAGTAAATAAATAAATAAATAAATAAATAATATATGAAGACTTAAGAGCTTAACAACATCTATGTTATTTAATCAATTTACTTTCCTGTTCAGTCACGCGTACGGTTTGTCGCCACAAAGTTAAATTAATTTACATATCTTTTACTTTATAAGTACATACAAATATATATCTAGTAAATATATATGATTAACGCACAATTTTAAACAATTTGAAATCATAATATTCACTTCTTTTAAATGCTTTAACTTGGGACCACGAACCAGTAGATCCACTCACTTGTTTTAATAATTTCAATTTAGAAACAGTTTGTTTATAATATATTCTTTCTTTAACAATTTCAACTTAGAACCAAGAATACGTGCGTATACACTTACTTTTTAAACAAGGACAGTTAAATTCAACTTTCCTTCGTTTTAGAATAACCACTTCCCAAATTGTGGACAAAAGCATCAATCAGTTTGCTATTTTTAAATTTAAATTGACGCTATTGGAAAGGAAAAAATTGCATCTTTATAAAGTTGTAAGTGTGGTATATTGATGATTTCAAGAGCGAGACACACACATAAATTTGGGTAAAAGAATTTCGCTATTCACATTCCTTAAAAATGTGTAATGTAAACCGTTGAGACACTATAACTTTAACATGGTATAGAATTTCATATTAATAGAATGTAAATTAGTAGAATGATTTGATATAATAAAATGTATGTTAACGAATATTTGACTGCACAGCAACCAGACATAAATTATTTTCAAATAAATGCACTAAGAATCGATATAAGCATTCCGGTTCCAATTGTGTAAGCCTTTTACAAAATTATTTTTGCTGTTGAAACGATGAATGGCCGAGTATAAAAGGCAATTGCAGAGATTGCTCGTTTTTTTTTATTTTATTTTGCTAAACCAACGACAATATTTTTTGATTAAACGATCACAAGTTATGGTGATTGAAAAACGAATGATATATTTGCATGCATATTAAAGGCAACTACTAGCAGCATGCATATGTATTCTCATAAAGAGACGATTCATAGCTAATTTTAAAATAAACTTAACGAACGGATACTAACAAAAACTTAACATTAACATTGAGTTTACCTGAGCAAACATAACCGATGGTTCGATGGGCAAAAGTACCGCGAACATATTTTCTCTTTACTAATAAAGTCTGATTTGTTAAGTTTTTACGTCCGGCGATATATACGTTTAAATTAATACTTGGCTTTTATGAGCGACACTATGGTTAACAAACAAAAGGCATTTACCGATAGATGTACGCGATGTTTAATTTCGTTTTTGCCATAAATATTATATGTTTTACTCAGCTACTGCTGGTAAAAGCTTATGATTTAACGAGTTTGATAAGCCAACAAATCAATCCTGCCGCTATAACGTTTTTTGATTTGGAAAAGCTCTTAAATGAACATAAATAATTACTAATTCCAAATATATAATATAATAATTTTCTCATGCATAATTAGAAAAATTAGAAATCAACAACCTAAACTTTGTATTGCAACATCATAGAAGATATTTATTTGATACCAATGGGCCTTACAAGCGACTCCGGAGAAAGCCCGCTAATAAATATCTGTCACTTAACACTAAATTTTATTTTAAATTGTATTTTATTATCTCTATTAAAAATGCAATTAAATTAGATAAGTTGCTAATTTTGGTTCTGCCGAACAGTTAATTGCATTTTTACAAATATTGTGACAGTATGTGAATTATGTAGCATTTTATAAGCCGTTTTCCACTAATTTTCTACCCGGTTTTGAACAAGTGGAGATTTTAGATAAGGAATATTGTTTTAAAATCATCCACAAGTTGGAATTTGCATAACTGCAATGTTTTCATATTAAGCAAAAGTTTGGTGAACTTATTTATACATAGAGTTTACAAGGAATCATGCTTGTAACTGTATTCGCTTTTATTATATAAGCCATTTACATAAATTTTATTTGCTACGAAAGGATTTTGGTTAATTAGCAAAAGTTTAATGTGCGCTTTATAATAGCAACGAATGAATCCTTGTATCACGTAATATCAGTAATGTTCCAATTGTAGAGGGATAAATGCCAGATTTACCTGTGTCATACGTGCCTATCTTCGCCAAGGCCGCGGCTTTCGTCAGCTTTATCGCTCGTAGGCAAGTGGACGTTTGGTTGTTAAAGACGTCTTTTTCTTTTATAAAACAATTTGAAAGCGAAACGATGAAGATGAAGTATTAGAAAGTTCTCGTAATATTTCATTAGATACCCAGTTTCTACAGTTGCATTGGGTCAACTGGTACTCTGCAAACCTGTTAGGGATTTACAAAAATAATGAATTGGTTGGTTGGTTGGAGTTTGGCAACTCCGTGCGCTTGTTTTGATCGTGTTATTTTCTAGCGTTTATTAATTTAGCAAATTTTTACCTAATTTATTTTTTTAATTGGTAATTAAGCCTAAATAAAGCCTAAACAAATAAATAGTGGTTCATAATTACATTATATTGTGAACTTATATATTCCGAATTGTTATTGAGTTTTGATGACATTTTACTTTCTGGTTCTTCGTTCTACTTACCTAACGACACCTGGTGAAAACCTGAATTGCATTCGATGGTACATTTTCGCAATTCTTTCAGAAAAGATCGTCTAGATCGCCATATCATCTGCGTTCCTGCCCTACTTATTTCGATTTGCTCCTCCTCACGACGTTAAATTTATTAATATACGGGCGAAAATTGGTAGTAATTGTAATTTGTTCCTGTATTTCCCCAAACGCGGATGCTTCCACTTATAAGGAACACGCCTTTGTTTGTGACGTTGGTGAAAAGTCTAAACCTGCTCATATGGTCATCGTATTAGTGGACTTTAATTTGCCATAACTCACTTGGTTGCAGTGATAATTCTGGCTACGTGGCTTAGGGGTTTACTCACAAGACGGATCCGCACAAAACAAACCGTTAAACTTGATCACGACTATAAAATCGGTTTATCCTAAAGGAAGGTGTATGTGCCATTAAGGTGTCATCTATCTATCCACGCAAGCGTTGGTACGTTGTATCAGTAGAAAGGCATCAGGCATTAATCTCTGATATTATTATCATAGGGCATTTTTTCGAATTAATTGACACGATTACCGCAAGCATACTTAAAAATTGAGGTCGGCTTATAACCGCCGATATCGGGTAAACTCAATACCTGTCGAACAATGACTCATTGTAAAGAATAGCGAATTTACAGCTGTCGATAGACTATTCTTTTTTCCTACTATCGAAAGAAAAATCTTTCGATCATGAAATTGCTGTCGAGTAACTTGTTCGGATTGCGATCGAATTTACTTTACATCGATAGCAGTAAACCTGGTTGTAGTTTTTTTTGAATTGTATTGAAATTTAGCAAAGCGATTATTCTGTAAATCAGTACATAAGGTATTCTGTATAGGAGATTTGGCTGAACTTGACGTGAAATGACATCACTCTTAATAATGTCAAATGAAAACATTGTTACTTCAATAATTATAATATATTATTGTGTCCTTCATTTGCTTGCTCTTGAAGTGAACTCTTTGCGAAGGCACCGCTGCAACATTTGGATATCACAATAACCGTTTATTGTTAAGAGTTCACCCTTTGGATTGTCGCGGTAAAACTTATATAGTGATCACGTCTTTATTTATAAGAATTACATGGCAATTCTGCTACTCAACGAATCTGCCGTGCTTTAAAATAAAAAAAAAACAAGAGAAAGAGAAATGTAGATCGTTCTTAGGTATTAGGAGATGAACAATCAATTAGAAAGGTTCGATTTCTTCAGCATATACACCTCTGAAAAATATTTACAGGAAACTTTGACTGTCAATAAATACAAAATCTCTGCACCGATCATGAAAGTGTGTGAACCAGAACAAACAGCATATACGAATATGCATACTTAATAGGTTTTTTTTTTCTGTAGATAAATAAGTATTAGAAAATCTGCATAAAAAACTAAAAACATTAAAAACATGTCCTGCTTTAATAGCCATTTTAAAGAAGTGGATTGTTTACATGAAACTCTTGAACTTTTGTTTCCCAAAAAACTATCAGTAAATAATAAGCTCAAATCATTTGAGTTTACTTATCATTTAAAGCTAGGACGAAGGTGGCTATAAGATTCGTGCCAACAAAAAACCTCCTGATGATGTTAATGATGAATATAAGAAACACACACAAAAGCACTAACACAATACTACCGTTACTAATTACTTCGTAGTGTCTGTAGTAAAAGATCATGATACAAAGAAAAAGTTTTGAGCTTTATACGAGAATTGAACAATCTGCATATATATAACGTTGTTGGCAATGCAATCATAAAAGATAAATATTAACGATATTCAAAACAAGCCTTGATGAACACTATAATCAAGCAGAATATGGCGTTCAGCCACAAACGATAGGAAGGGTAACAAACCTTGCCTTGAGCGCCGAAAAAGAGTCAACAATTCAAAACGCTAGCCAAGTCTTACATATAAGAGATCCCAAAATAACAAAAGGCGGTTTATCGTTTTACACTCATACAGGCAACTCCCAACTAGATATCACGCAAACAAAAATTTAAATAAGAAAACGTTAACAATAATCCAGTTTATGTAAGAACTATTAACAACAAGCTCACGGGAAAGAAAAGAACGCAAATACAAAACAATGCAATCACACAAGGCCAAATTAATGAAAAAATCGTTAGGACCATCAAAATGGTCAAAATGGTTTTTTTTTTAAAGAGAAAAAGGAAAGTTACTAAAAGAAGTAAACATTTTTTTAATCAAATTTAATTTTTATAAAGCACTGCCGATGAAACTACACTAAAGATGATGATGATATATACATATACTGAGTAGTATAGACTTGGAAAAAATAAGAAACAAGCAAATTAGAATTCAATATCCTAAATACAAAATTGACCCATTAATTTCACGTTGCTAAATTATCGTTCCCAACACCTATTGACGGCATTTTCTTGTAATTTTGTGCGAAATGGATTGTGGAACAATAAGTTTAGTAACCTGAGGACTTAAATTTTCTTTTACCTGTACAATGTTTTACATTTTACATAACAGAACAAAGACCTCTAACATTAGAAAAAGAAATCATAACAGCTATAACAGTTCATTCAAGAAGATGCAGTTGCACTCCATCAGGAATTGCAATGTAGCACTCAGTAGCCGCATCAGTGATATAAAAGGACTAACTAGCACAACAGAAGCAATTACTAGTGATAATAGTACACGAAAAATAATTAAGTAAAAAACGCATATATCAAACACACTATGCAACAAAGAGAGATTGCGTAAACTTTTAAAAACGATCGAATATATTAAAACGCTGACAAACATGTTGACGAATGTCATTTACCACTTAGATGGATAATTTCTAGTATCTAGTAATTTTTATAAAAAATATTATAATATTTAATATTATAATATATATAATTTGCGTAAAAAATTTCAAGCTATCACAATCCTATACCAGAGAAATAGGGTTAAGTTAAAAACCTACAAAAAATCTATACAATAAAGTAACAAAACTTACCACAACGACCTAAAAAATGGAATAAGCAAAATACAAAATAGACACTTCTGGTACACCTCAGAAATATGAACAACAGATTAGTAAATTGCAAAATTAGGTTACGTAATACATGTGTTAAGACTAGCATTATATTTTTCAACTTTGAATATGACAGGTTCTCTCCATTAAATAGATTTGCATAAAAAATTGCTATCGCTGACACATTTTTCTACAGATAAAGAATACTACCATTTTAAGAGGTAGGTTTTCCCCTAAAAGTAATTTTAATCAGCTTTCTAAAGATGTTCACAATCAAACGCACTTTTATTTGTGGACGATACAATTATGCTAATTAGCTTACAATGATACATTGACAATATTTTAAAAATTCTTAAGAAAGTACGTTTGAAATTAAATGGAAACAAATGTTATTTTCTTTGAACTGAAGCCCTAATGAACAAAGAGTGGTATCAAAGGTGAGCTTTAAAATATAAAGGCATAAGAGATTATCGCCTAATTAGAAACCGCTGATGCAGCTAGAAGATTCCTGGAGATGTTTTCAAAATGTTTTAATAGACCATGGCCATAGCTAAATAAATTCATATTGATCAAGAATATATATTAGGGTAATTAAAAACTCTACCATGCGAATGTGATAACGCAAGTTAACGTAGTTGACTTTTATTTGTTCAATACGTTTTCCTTGAGTTCAACAAATTTTTTCTTTTGGTACTTGATCATTCTGCTTCTGAGCTGTTTATCTCTCGCTATTTGTAACTAATACAACTCAAAAGCGTTTGCTTCGTAAGCACCCACTAGCTTCTATACATTTTACTTTCAATTATTTTCGTTTAAAAAAAAAAAACTTTATTCAATATGTTGATAACTAGAATATATAATTTTAAGTTTGTCACGATTTCTAGATACGGCTGAACCTTTACTTTATTCAATTTCACGTGTGTATATATAAATATATAAATGCTTGATCAAACGCCATTATGATGTTAGGGAATATTTTATTATTCGATCAGTCGTCCTATAGATGAAGCCAGGGTGGTGATTGAGAAAAATTATATATACAGCTAGGAGAAAGAAAGGAGTAATGTTTGCGTATATTGGATTTGAAGACAGAAACGCGACGAATGGCCGAAAAACAACTGGGGATACCGTAAGCTGAAGGTGGGCAGTGCGGTTATAGAACGAAAAATCGAGATGTTGTATTGCACTTGAACGTATTAAACAAGTTTTTAACGAATTGAGTCCCTCACAGCGTCATTGATCTAACTCCATTTAAAAGTTTTAATAAACTAGTTTGTAACGGCACAGTAAACAACAATATTGTTATCGCTTAGTAACATTAGAAAGTCTTATGCAACTCTCATCCAATTTGCTTACTAGTAAATATCCTCCATTCAATATATTTATTATATTCCTAATGTTCCTTAAACTCCTCACCACGGAATTGAGGCGCGGAATTTTTGGAGGACGCTATTTTACTAACAAGTGAAAAGTTTTTTGTATATTGTGATTGACAAACTGTTGACAGTGAAACCGCCTTGAAATTATTAAGTTTAAAGTTTATTTATATAAAGTATTTATATTTATTAATCTCTGTGGCAGGAACTAATGCGGCTTCGCGGGTTCAAATATCATTGCGGTTCAGTATATTTAATCGTAGCTATAGTGAGTGTCACTTGACGTGTAAGACTTATACACAATGGTCTGCGGTCTCCTCCATATCTCTTTCCCTCTTTTCACTTCTTCCTAACGCTCACCATGCTAGGCAGATAGAGTACATTCCCTGAGTTATTAGCTATTTTAAAATGAAGAAAAATAAATAAAAACATATCTCTGAACTCAAATTTAAACTTAAAATATGATGTAAGGATTAGTTACACATGAAATTATAAAAAAATTGTTTTTCGAGCTTGTTCTAGTTGCTTGTCTATTGTCGAAGTGTATCGAGGCATAAAAAGGGCAGTTTTTCACCGTTTATAACTACGGCAATTCCACAAAAAAGGAGATCAAAATGATTTCTCTTGGTGGAAATAGGACCTAACATTGGTATCTCGAAAAGTACACTAGGTAAAGGAAAGTTGATTACAGATATTTAATGATATGCACTGTCGTATTGTCTTATTGTTTTGTCGATTAGTCTGCGTATATGTTTGCTCGTCCGTTAAGCCAATGTTCGCAATTACACAAACACACACACACATCCAACTTTATCTTCACTAAATTATTTTTATAATTCAGTTATTAGACATGTTTTTTTTTATTTTATATATATATATTTCTTTACGCACAAAAAAAGAAAACTTACTACTGTAATTGTTATTTTTGCCTGAACTCCAGGCTTTCGACTTATAAATTTTATGAAGTCATTTGCGGCATTAAGTTGCAGTACCCCGAGTTCATATCATCCGGTTAACAAGGAGGTACACACCATCGAACACGGTCATATGTACGTTTGTATTTATACATACATAATGTATTGAATTCATATCCTTAATTTAGCACGTTTACAATAGTTACCAAGTCCTCAGATGACAATGGTGTTGAAGACGATGATAATGATAATGGTGATGATTATGACGATGAGTTTTTTGTAGTTAACTTTTGAGTTGTTGTTTTCATATATACTACCATGTAGCATGCACGTTGTAAAGGTCTTCTAAGTCTCGAAAAAGCTGGTTTATTATTGCCAGATCATAATTAATTTGACTGTACGTTGTAGATTGGATAATACAGGAAAAACAAAAATCTAATATTTTTTACTTTTTGACCCTTTTGGTGGATAAAACACGATAACATCAAGTTTTTAAATCATTCACCTAACTTTATTTAAACTTTATTTATTAACTATTAATTAATTTAAAACTTTAACTTATTTAAATATAATTTTGTTAAGTTTAGTAATATTAGTTTTTTTCTAACATTTTTTTTTTTTGTTTTTCAACACGAATTATCTTCTGTTCTTTCTTTTATTCCGTGGCCTTCTGTATTCAATTTTTTTTTTATTTTCTTATCACTTTCCACGAACGACTTTCCATACTGAACTTCACTCCATGACAGCCTTTTAGCAAATGACTATACTGAAATCTCATTTAGGTTTGCTTTGATCTGTAACTCAATGTTTATGACTGGCTTAGTCAGTATGGACAACATTGCGCATAATTTACCCTTATATTATGCAGACGGACTTTGGCTTTTTTATTTTTATGATTCCTCTCTTCAATCTCAATTATTATACGTGAGGAATTATGAAAAGAAAGCCATATTAGCGGAATTCCGCTTTTAAATAACATACTGCTCTCCTGTGAAAAATAAAAGAGTAAGTAGATCGACAGAAACCCCCTACACCTGTGTGCGCGGACGTTACAGCTGTAGTGTTAAATTATGCTCGGACTTTCATAAGACTTTGCCTTAAAATTAGCAAAATAATGTTTTTTATGCAGATTGCGATAAGACCATTGAAAAAATAAATCACAAACTTTCATTATAGAAAGCTGATCGTCCAGGTCTTCTATCTGATTAAGTGCATAACGTCCTACTTAAAGATTTTAATACAAAAAGTTCGTTTCAAGTCTGCTCAGAGATTCCTCAAGGTAGTCGTTTGGGTCCTATATTATTTGCTGTACATTCTAACGATCTTCTTGTGGTTACCCAGTATGCTCAAAGATTTATATATGCAGATCATGTTCACTCATGTTTACCTTTTAATTTCCGAGAAAATCCGCATCTAGCCTAAGCGTGGTACATAGAAATCGCATGATGTTATGGTATAAAGTACCATATCATCAAACTTTAAAAAGTTCAATATGTTAGCATTCCCTTCGGTGCGTTTTACCCTACCATTTAATGCATTCCAATTTCATGCTTGACGTCGAGTTCTTCTTCAATTTATATATAACACCTCATTCAATATTAAGAAAGAAAAATAGAAGTAAAGCATGTACACAACTAGCACAGAGGAACACCCACAACCAGTACAGGTCTAAGTTGCAAGTGAGCTCCTAAGCTATTGCAAACATGCAAAAGTTTGACAACCGATAACACCAGGTAATTTTCGAATCATAGTGAGATGTTAAGATCGTGGTTTGATACGTGTCAAAATTTTACGACTATCTGAAAGTTAGTTTGTAGCTTTGTAATTTTCGAAACAGTGGATAAAGCAAATTTTATGTGTTGATTAAACATCATTTTTTGATGGAACTATATGTTGCTGAAGGCAAACAGTGGCTTGATAAGTCTTATGGAGGTTGCTTCAGAGAAATTAACTATTGTTAACTGGTGTGCTCAATTTTAACACGATCGTGAAAACATCTATGGTGATGGTCGCCCGAAATGGGTGATTGTTCCACGAAATATACATATTAGATTGCTCAGATTTTTGGTTAAAGCCCTTACCTTCGATGAATTTGTCACAACAGCAGCGGTCCTTCAAGGTAGCCACTTAGAACCCTTGCTATTTTTCCTCTACATTAATGGTCCCCCATCGGTGTTTAAGGCAAGCTGTAATGATGTTAAGTTGCTCTCTTCCTTTACCTCGATCCTGTCCCAAATGTATATTGGTTCATAGATTTAGTGGTTTTATTTGAACAAAGATTGCCTTGTAGTCTGCAAATTGAGCGCTCCATTGATAAAGATAGATCAGCGCCTGGCTTTATTAAAAGTCCAAACAGCTTGACGATCCATGTAACAAAAAGATTATACATGACTGGTGAGCAACGCTTGAATACGCCTCGGTCATATGGTCTCCTGTCTATAGGTGTTCCATAGATTCAATAGAATCCTTTTGGAAGCAATCCTTGCGTCTCGTCCTTAGGAATTTAGTATGGAATCCGCTACTTTCCTTTCCACGTTATCAAAATATATTGCTTCTTTTAGCCCTACTTTCACTAGAGAAAAGTATCCTAATAGGGGTTTCTTTGTTGGTTAAGTTTATCAATGGCGTTATCGGTACTCTTACATTGTCAGAAGATATAAACTTCAATGTTCCTAGCTGTTCTTCTAATAACTTTATTGTTTTATTTATTGTATTTATAAAACTTGGTCACTGTAGATATATAATAATTATAAGCTTTTTAATCCGTTCAGGATATTGCATCAGTATGTAACAAGCATGGACCAACTCATACAGACCCGGATCAAAAAGATCGTCAGTTGAGGGGACAACAGGCAGTGGAAATCGTCCAAAGAGTCAAAACTTACCTGATGAAGTCAACAAATACATATCGTGGGATACGCATCAACTATCTTGAAAGGAGACAAACGATCATTTCATTTCAATGTACAAATTAAGAAAAAACGATCTCACAACCAACAGAAAAAATTGCTGTTTCACCATGTCAATGCCACGTGTCACAATTTAATGAAAATTATGCTTAAATTGAATGAATTACTCTTCGCATGACTTCCAAATTCATCCTACTCCTCAAATTTGACCCCAGCGATTACTGGCATCTTGCAAACATCAGAAAAATGCTGCAGAGAGAGAAAGCTAGCTCAAATGAAAAAGTTATTGCCGAAACTGAGGCTTATTTTGAGACCAAACACAAACCGTTCTATAAGGAAGATATCGAAAAGTTAGAGGAGCGTTAGAATGACGGCATAATTCTTAAAAGAGAGTATATTAATAAATGAAGTCGAGTTTCTTAAAAAACTTTGAACTCACCAACATTTGTGTAAATAAAACATTGTTAATGAGTCTTGCCAGACCCGGTTGAGTTTATTTTAAATATTTTCGCTACATACTTTTGACTGGGACTCTTTACCTACTTACAAATAGAGTTACAGTTATTGGTTGGTGGTGAAGTCGTAGATTAGGTTGCGGCAGATAGGCTGAAAAGTTTCCGCCCGTGGTGTTTCTTAAAATTTTTGCTATTTTTGACGCGCATTTTCTGTTTG